>NW_021963345.1:3784434-4037061 GCF_901765095.1 Microcaecilia unicolor
AATGTAAAGAGATGTCAGGAAGCAGAAAGTGACAGTCAGGAAGAGAGAGAGAGAAGTAAAGAGATGTCAGAAGCAGAAAGTGCAGAGGGAGATGGAGAGAGGAAGGAGAATGTAAAGAGATGTCAGGAAGCAGAAAGTGACAGTCAGAGGGAGAGAGAGAGAATGTAAAGAGATGTCAGGAAGCAGAAAATGACAGAGGGAGAGAGAGTGCGAGAGAGAATGTAAAGAGATGTCAGGAAGCAGAAAGTGACAGTCCAAGGGAGAGGGAGAGAGAGAATGTAAAGAGATGTCAGGAAGCAGAAAGTGACAGTCAGAGGGAGAGAGAGAGCGACAAAGAATGCAAAGAGATGTCAGGAAGCAGAAAGTGACAGGGGGAGAGGGAGAGAGGAAGGAGAATGTAAAGAGATGTCAGGAAGCAGAAAGTGACAGGGAGAGAGAGTGCGAGAGAGAATGTAAAGAGATGTCAGGAAGCAGAAAGTGAGAATCAGAGGGCGAGCGACAGAGACTGTAAAGAGATGTCAGGAAGCAGAAAGTGACAGAGAGAGAGAAAGAGAGAGAGAGAGAGAGAGAATGTAAAGAGATGTCAGGAAGCAGAAAGTGACAGAGGGAGAGAGAGTGCGAGAGAGAATGTAAAGAGATGTCAGGAAGCAGAAAGTGACAGTCAGAGGAAGAGAGAGAGAGAAGGTAAAGAGATGTCATAAAGCAGAAAGTGACAATCAGAGGGCGAGCGACAGAGTCTGTAAAGAGATGTCAGGAAGCAGAAAGTGACAGAGGGAGAGAGAGCGAGAGAGACTGTGAAGAGATGTCAGGAAGCAGAAAGTGACAGTCAGAGGAAGAGAGAGAGAGAAGGTAAAGAGATGTCAGAAAGCAGAAAGTGACAGAGGGAGATGGAGAGAGGAAGGAGAATGTAAAGAGATGTCAGGAAGCAGAAAGTGACAGTCAGAGGGAGAGAGAGAGAATGTAAAGAGATATCAGGAAGCAGAAAATGACAGTCAGCGGGAGAAAGAGAGAGGAAGGAGAATGTAAAGAGATGTCAGGAAGCAGAAAGTGACAGAGGGAGAGAGAGCGAGAGAGACTGTGAAGAGATGTCAGGAAGCAGAAAGTGACAGTCAGAGGGAGAGAGAGCGACAGAGAATGCAAAGAGATGTCAGGAAGCAGAAAGTGACAGTCAGAGGAAGAGAGAGAGAGAAGGTAAAGAGATGTCAGAAAGCAGAAAGTGACAATCAGAGGGCGAGCGACAGAGACTGTAAAGAGATGTCAGGAAGCAGAAAGTGACAGAGGGAGAGAGAGCGAGAGAGACTTTGAAGAGATGTCAGGAAGTAGAAAGGGACAGTCAGAGGGAGAGAGAGCGACAGAGAATGCAAAGAGATGTCAGGAAGCAGAAAGTGACAGTCAGAGGGAGAGAGAGAGCGACAAAGAATGCAAAGAGATGTCAGGAAGCAGAAAGTGACAGAGAGAGAGGGAGAGAGGAAGGAGAATGTAAAGAGATGTCAAGAAGCAGAACGTGACAGTCAGAGGGAGAGAGAGAGAATGTAAAGAGATGTCAGGAAGCAGAAAATGACAGTCAGCGGGAGAGAGAGAGAGAGAAGGTAAAGATATGTCAGGAAGCAGAAAGTGACAGTCAGAGGAAGAGAGAGAGAGAGAGAGAAGGTAAAGAGATGTCAGAAAGCAGAAAGTGAGAATCAGAGGGCGAGCGACAGAGACTGTAAAGAGATGTCAGGAAGCAGAAAGTGACAGAGGGAGAGAGAGCGAGAGAGACTGTGAAGAGATGTCAGGAAGCAGAAAGTGACAGTCAGAGGGAGAGAGAGCGACAGAGAATGCAAAGAGATGTCAGGAAGCAGAAAGTGACAGTCAGAGGAAGAGAGAGAGAGAAGGTAAAGAGATGTCAGAAAGCAGAAAGTGACAATCAGAGGGCGAGCGACAGAGACTGTAAAGAGATGTCAGGAAGCAGAAAGTGACAGAGGGAGAGAGAGCGAGAGAGACTGTGAAGAGATGTCAGGAAGTAGAAAGTGACAGTCAGAGGGAGAGAGAGCGACAGAGAATGCAAAGAGATGTCAGGAAGCAGAAAGTGACAGTCAGAGGGAGAGAGAGAGCGACAAAGAATGCAAAGAGATGTCAGGAAGCAGAAAGTGACAGAGAGAGAGGGAGAGAGGAAGGAGAATGTAAAGAGATGTCAGGAAGCAGAAAGTGACAGTTAGAGGGAGAGAGAGAGCAAGAGAGAATGTAAAGAGATGTCAGTAAGCAGAAAGTGACAGAGAGAGAGAGGGAGGAGAATGTAAAGAGATGTCAGGAAGCAGAAAGTGACAGGGGGAGAAGGAGAGAGGAAGGAGAATGTAAAGAGATGTCAGGAAATAGAAAGTGACAGAGGGAGAGGGAGAGAGGAAGGAGAATGTAAAGAGATGTCAGGAAGCAGAACGTGACAGTCAGAGGGAGAGAGAGAGAATGTAAAGAGATGTTAGGAAGCAGAAAGTGACAGTCAGAGGAAGAGAGAGCGAGAGAGAAGGTAAAGAGATGTCAGAAAGCAGAAAGTGACAATCAGAGGGCAAGCGACAGAGACTGTAAAGAGATGTCAGGAAGCAGAAAGTGACAGTCAGAGGGAGAGAGAGCGACAGAGAATGCAAAGAGATGTCAGGAAGCAGAAAGTGACAGGGGGAGAGGGACAGAGGAAGGAGAATGTAAAGAGATGTCAGGAAGCAGAAAGTGACAGTTAGAGGGAGAGGGAGAGAGAGAATGTAAAGAGATGTCAGGAAGCAGAAAGTGACAGTCCGAGGGAGAGAGTGAGAGAGAATGTAAAGAGATGTCAGGAAGCAGAAAGTGACAGTCCAAGGGAGAGAGGAAGGAGAATGTAAAGAGATGTCAGGAAGCAGAAAGTGACAGTCCGAGGGAGAGGGAGAGAGAGAATGTAAAGAGATGTCAGGAAGCAGAAAGTGACAGTCCAAGGGAGAGAGGAAGGAGAATGTAAAGAGATGTCAGGAAGCAGAAAGTGACAGTCAGAGGGAGAGAGAGAGCGACAAAGAATGCAAAGAGATGTCAGGAAGCAGAAAGTGACAGGGGGAGAGGGAGAGAGGAAGGAGAATGTAAAGAGATGTCAGGAAGCAGAAAGTGACAGGGAGAGAGAGTGCGAGAGAGAATGTAAAGAGATGTCAGGAAGCAGAAAGTGAGAATCAGAGGGGCGAGCGACAGAGACTGTAAAGAGATGTCAGGAAGCAGAAAGTGACAGAGGAGAGAGAGAGTGCGAGAGGAGGAATGGGTAAAGAGATGTCAGGAAGCAGAAAGGGACAGTCGATGGAAGAGAGAGAGAGAAGGTAAAGAGAGTGTCATAAAGCAGAAAGTGACAATCAGAGGGCGAGCGACAGATTCTGGTAAGAGATGTCAGGAAGCAGAAAGTGACAGAGGGAGAGAGAGAGAGAGAGAGAGAGACTGTGAAGAGATGTCAGGAAGCAGAAAGTGACAGTCAGAGGAAGAGAGAGAGAGAAGGTAAAGAGATGTCAGGAAGCAGAAAGTGACAGAGGGAGAGAGAGTGCGAGAGAGAATGTAAAGAGATGTCAGGAAGCAGAAAGTGACAGTCAGAGGAAGAGAGAGAGAGAAGGTAAAGAGATGTCATAAAGCAGAAAGTGACAATCAGAGGGCGAGCGACAGAGTCTGTAAAGAGATGTCAGGAAGCAGAAAGTGACAGAGGGAGAGAGAGCGAGAGAGACTGTGAAGAGATGTCAGGAAGCAGAAAGTGACAGTCAGAGGAAGAGAGAGAGAGAAGGTAAAGAGATGTCAGAAAGCAGAAAGTGACAGAGGGAGATGGAGAGAGGAAGGAGAATGTAAAGAGATGTCAGGAAGCAGAAAGTGACAGTCAGAGGGAGAGAGAGAGAATGTAAAGAGATGTCAGGAAGCAGAAAATGACAGTCAGCGGGAGAAAGAGAGAGGAAGGAGAATGTAAAGAGATGTCAGGAAGCAGAAAGTGACAGAGGGAGAAGGAGAGAGGGAGGAGAATGTAAAGAGATGTCAGGAAGCAGAAAGTGACAGTCGGAGAGAGAGAGCGCGAGAGAGAATGTAAAGAGATGTCAGGAAGCAGAAAGTGACAGTCAGAGGGAGAAGGAGAGAGGGAGGAGAATGTAAAGAGATGTCAGGAAGCAGAAAGTGACAGTCGGAGAGAGAGAGCGCGAGAGAGAATGTAAAGAGATGTCAGGAAGCAGAAAGTGACAGAGGGAGAGAGAGCGAGAGAGACTGTGAAGAGATGTCAGGAAGCAGAAAGTGACAGTCAGAGGAAGAGAGAGAGAGAAGGTAAAGAGATGTCAGAAAGCAGAAAGTGACAGAGGGAGATGGAGAGAGGAAGGAGAATGTAAAGAGATGTCAGGAAGCAGAAAGTGACAGTCAGAGGGAGAGAGAGAGAATGTAAAGAGATGTCAGGAAGCAGAAAATGACAGTCAGCAGGAGAAAGAGAGAGGAAGGAGAATGTAAAGAGATGTCAGGAAGCAGAAAGTGACAGTCAGCGGGAGAAAGAGAGAGGAAGGAGAATGTAAAGAAATGTCAGGAAGGAGAAAGTGACAGTCAGCGGGCGAAAGAGAGAATGTAAAGAGATGTCAGGAAGCAGAAAGTGAGAGTCTGGTAAAGCAGGAGGAGAATGAGGAAGAAGAGCCTGCGGGGCTACAGCAGGGAATGGATTGACCTCCCTCCAGCCCTGTGAAGGGTTTGCAAATGAGACTGGGGCTGGGCTAATGTTGTGTTATTTCATGATTCATTTACAGGATCAAGGAGGAATCAGAAGAGGCTAGTGAACTGGGCTGCACATTTTCACCCCTGACTGGCAGAAGAAGAAAACTCAGTTTGTGTAGGACAGAGTGGGTGTGTCACATCGCACTCTGGGAGCTGTAGTCCTTCCTAGGAGAGATAACTGTGTAAGAATGTCACATCGCACTCTGGGAACTGTAGTCCTTCCTGGAAAGGCTTACTGTGCAAGAGTATCATAGTGCATTCTGGGAGCTGTAGTCCTTCCTACGAGGGTTTAATGTGTGGGAGTGTCACACTGCACTCTCGGAGCTGTTGTCCTTCCTAGAAGGGTCATAGTGCACTCTGGGAGCAGTAGTCCTTCCTAGGAGGGATTACTGTGTGGGAGTGTTACACTGCACTCTGGGAGCTGTAGTCCTTCCTAGGATGCATTACTATGAGGGACAGACCCAGTGCACTCTGAGAGATGTAGTCATTTCTACTTCTGTGTGTGTGGCATTGCCTGGCACTGCATCCCCTGCTGCCCACCTCCTGCCAGTCTCCTACCTGCTCCATCCTCCTGCCCTTCTCCAGCTCCTCTGTGAATGTCTCCTGGGCTGCAGGGATGGGTTTCTCTGGAAGCCAGTGATCAGCTTCTTTAGCACTTGCTTCTGAAACAGGAAGTCTGTGCATTGAACAAAGGAAGAGAGACAGAGACTGTGAGACCTCCCTCCAGCCCTGTGAAGGGTTTGCAAATGAGACTGGGCTAATGTTGTGTTATTTCATGATTCATTTACAGGATCAAGGAGGAGTCAGAAGAGGCTAGTGAACTGGGCTGCACATTTTCACCCCTGACTGGCAGAAGAAGAAAACTCAGTTTGTGTAGGACAGAGTGGGTGTGTCACATTGCACTCTGGGAGCTGTAGTCCTTCCTAGAAGGGTCATAGTGCACTCTGGGAGCAGTAGTCCTTCCTAGGAGGGATTACTGTGTGGGAGTGTTACACTGCACTCTGGGAGCTGTAGTCCTTCCTAGATAGGCTTGCTGTGCAAGAGTGTCATAGTGCATTCTGGGAGTTGTAGTCCTTCCTAGGATGCATTACTATGTGGGACAGACCCAGTGCATGGTCTGTAGCCCCGCCCAGCGCATCCCAGGATGCAATAGGCGGGGCTAGCCGCCAGTTTGCATCGGCGTCGACAGGAAGAGGAGGGAGGCAGGCAGGCTGCGTCCCTCCTCCAAGAAAAGGTAGGGGGGCCAGCCGGGGGGGCCGGCAGGGAGGGTGGGTGACCACGGACCACCAGGGATTCTGAACGCCGGGGGAGGGTAGGAGTTGGGGTGGGCTGCAGGTCCACCAGACCTCCAGCCCCCACCCCCCTCCGTTGATGGATAACAGGGTGGCGGCCACAACAATTTCTTGGGGTTTGGGGGGCTGTACCTACAGCCCCCCCCCCCCCCCCGTCGCTGGATGGGAGGGTGGGAGAGGGTTTGGCCGGCGGCAGCCTCAACGTTTTCTGGGGGTTTGAGGGGGGGCTGGAGACAACTGTTTGACAGGTTTGGGCTTTTGACAGCCCAGACCTGTCAAACAAGTGCGGGAGGATTGTGCTGAGCGCATGCTCAGGCGCAATTCTCCCGCACTTCAACATGATAATCAGAAATAATAGCGCTGCTTAGATTAGCATGCATTATCTTTGATCATCGATGCAGAAAAGCCCTGCGCTGTCCAGGCGCTATTTTTAGGGCGCTGTTTGGAACAGCGCGGGGCTTTTGATCATGAGGGCCTCTGGGAGCTGTAGTCCTTCCTAGGAGGGTCATAATGCATTCTGGGAGCTGTAGTCCTTCCTAGGAGGGATTACTGTGTGGGAGGGTCACAATGTACTCTGGAATCTGTAGTCCTTCCTATGAGGGATTACTCTGTGGAAGGGTCATAGTGGACTCTGGGAGCTGTAGTCCTTCCTACGAGGGATTACTGAGTGGCTCAGAGTGCACTCTGGGAGCTGTAGTCCTTGCTATGCGGGATTACTGTGTGGGAGTTTCAAGTGCACTCTGGGAGCTGTAGTCCTTCCTAGAAGGGTCATAGTGGACTCTGGGAACTGTAGTCCTTCCTCGAAGGCATTACTGTGTAGGAGTGTCAGAGTGCACTCTGGGAGCTGTAGTCCTTCCTAGGAGGGATTACTGTGTGGGAGGGTCACAATGTACTCTGGGAGCTGTAGTCCTTCCTACGAGGGATTACTCTGTGGAAGGGTCATAGTGGACTCTGGGAGCTGTATTCCTTCCTACGAGGGATTACTGTGTGGCTCAGAGTGCACTCTGGGAGCTGTAGTCCTTGCTAGGCGGGAACAACCTTCCTGAACCCTTACACCAAGCCCCCTCCCTGCCCGTCTTCAAGTCTTTGCTTAAAGCCCACCTCTTCAATGCTGCGTTCGGCACCTAACCCTTACCGTTCAGTGAATCCAGACTGCCCCAATTTGACTGCCCCTATCGGACCGACCGTTCACTTGTCTATTAGATTTTAAGCTCTTTGAGCAGGGACTGTCTCTCTTTGTTAAATTGTACAGTGCTGCGTAACCCTAGTAGCGCTCTAGAAATGTTAAGTAGTAGTAGTAGTAGTAGAGTGTCACAGTGCAGTCCGGGAGCTGTAGTCCTTCCTAGGAGGCATTACTGTGTGGGAGTGTCAAAGTGCACTCTGGGAGTTGTAGTCCTTCCTAGGATGCATTACTGTGTAGGAGTGTCAAAGTGCACTCTGGGAGTTGTAGTCCTTCCTAGGAGGGATTACTGTGTAGGAGTGTCAAAGTGCACTCTGGGAGCTGTAGTCCTTCCTAGGAGGGATTACTGTGTAGGAGTGTCAAAGTGCACTCTGGGAGTTGTAGTCCTTCCTAGGAGGGATTACTGTGTAGGAGTGTCAAAGTGCACTCTGGGAGCTGTAGTCCTTCCTAGGAGGGATTACTGTGTAGGAGTGTCAAAGTGCACTCTGGGAGTTGTAGTCCTTCCTAGGAGGGATTACTGTGTAGGAGTGTCAAAGTACACTCTGAGAGATGTAGTCCTTCCTAGGAGGGATTACTGTGTAGGAGTGTCAAAGTGCACTCTGGGAGCTGTAGTCCTTCCTAGGAGGGATTACTGTGTAGGAGTGTCAAAGTGCACTCTGGGAGTTGTAGTCCTTCCTAGGAGGGATTACTGTGTAGGAGTGTCAAAGTGCACTCTGGGAGCTGTAGTCCTTCCTAGGAGGGATTACTGTGTAGGAGTGTCAAAGTGCACTCTGGGAGTTGTAGTCCTTCCTAGGAGGGATTACTGTGTAGGAGTGTCAAAGTGCACTCTGGGAGCTGTAGTCCTTCCTAGGAGGGATTACTGTGTAGGAGTGTCAAAGTGCACTCTGGGAGTTGTAGTCCTTCCTAGGAGGGATTACTGTGTAGGAGTGTCAAAGTGCACTCTGGGAGCTGTAGTCCTTCCTAGGAGGGATTACTGTGTAGGAGTGTCAAAGTGCACTCTGGGAGTTGTAGTCCTTCCTAGGAGGGATTACTGTGTAGGAGTGTCAAAGTGCACTCTGGGAGTTGTAGTCCTTCCTAGGAGGGATTACTGTGTAGGAGTGTCAAAGTGCACTCTGGGAGCTGTAGTCCTTCCTAGGAGGGATTACTGTGTAGGAGTGTCAAAGTGCACTCTGGGAGTTGTAGTCCTTCCTAGGAGGGATTACTGTGTAGGAGTGTCAAAGTGCACTCTGGGAGTTGTAGTCCTTCCTAGGATGCATTACTATGTGGAACAGTCCCAGTGCACTCTGAGAGATGTAGTCCTTCCTAGGAGGCATTACTGTGTGGGAATGTCACAGTGCACTCTGAGAGATGTAGTCATTTCTTCTTGTGTGTGTGTGGCATTGCCTGGCACTTCATCCTCTGCTGCCCACCTCCTGCCAGTCTTCTACTTGTTCAGCACAAACCCCTGCAGCTATCCTCCTGCTCTTCTCCAGCTCCAGTCCAGGCTCCTCTGTGAATGTCTCCTGAGCTGCAGGGATGGGTTTCTCTGGAAGCCAGTGATCAGCTTCTTTAGCACTTGCTTCTGAAACAGGAAGTCTGTGCATTGAACAAAGGAAGCGAGACTGTGAGACCTCCCTCCAGCCCTGTGAAGGGTTTGCAAATGAGACTGGAACTGGGCTAATGCTGTGTTATTTCATGATTCATTTACAGGATCAAGGAGGAGTCAGAAGAGGCTAGTGAACTGGGCTGCACATTTTCACCCCTGACTGGCAGAAGAAGAAAACTCAGTTTGTGTAGGACAGAGTGGGTGTGTCACATCGCACTCTGGGAGCTGTAGTCCTTCCTAGGAGGGCTTACTGTGCAAGAGTGTCATAGTGCATTCTGGGAGTTGTAGTCCTTACTAGGATGCATTACTATGTGGAATAGTCCCAGTGCACTCTGAGAGATGTAGTCCATCCTACGAGGGTTTAATGTGTGGGGGTCACACTGCACTCTGGGAGCTGTAGTCCTTCGTAGAAGGTATTACTGTGTGGGAGGGTCAGAGTGCACTCTGGGAGCTGTAGTCCTTCCTAGAAGGCATTACTGTGTGGGAGGGTCAGAGTGCACTCTGGGAGCTGTAGTCCTTCCTACGAGGGATTACTGTGTGGCTCAGAGTGCACTCTGGGAGCTGTAGTCCTTGCTAGGCGGGATTACTGTGTGGGAGGCTCAAGTGCACTCTGGGAGCTGTAGTCCTTCCTAGGACGGTTACTATGTGGGAGGGTCAGAGTGCACTCTGGGATCTGTAGTCCTTCCTAGGAGGAATTACTGTGTGGGAGTGTCAAAGTGCAGTCTCGGAGCTGTAGTCCTTCCTAGAAGGGTCATAGTGGACTCTGGGAGCTGTAGTCCTTCCTAGGAGGGATTACTGTGTAGGAATGTCACAGTGCACTCTGAGAGATGTAGTCATTTCTTCTTGTGTGTGTGTGTAGCATTGCCTGGCACTGCATCCTCTGCTGCCCACCTCCTGCCAGTCTCCTACCTGCTCCATCCTCCTGCTCTTCTCCAGCTCCAGTCCAGGCTCCTCTGTGAATGTCTCCTGGGCTGCAGGATGCCAGTGATCAGCTTCTTTAGCACTTGCTTCTTAAGTAGAGGAGTGTGGTAGCCGTGTTAGTCCACTCTTAAGGTTATCAATAGAAATCAAACAAAATAAAACATGGAAAAGAAAATAAGATACCTTTTTTATTGGACATAACTTAATACATTTCTTGATTAGCTTTCGAAGGTTGCCCTTCTTCGTCAGATCGGAAATAAGCAAATGTGGTAGCAGATAGTATATATGAGAGAAACATCAAAGCATTACTTTGACAGTCTGACAGAGTGGGAGGGTGGGGGTGGGTCGGAGGTATGCATGGGGACATCAAAGCATATCATTGATATTCTAACAGGATGGGTGTGGATAGGTGAGGGGAGGGTGATCAACAGAGACATACAGCTTTATGGTTTATAATGGGCTAGGAACCCCAGATCCTTGTTAAGTCCTTTCTGTTGGGTGTTAAAATATTCAATCATTCTGACTTCAAAGGTCTTACGTTCTTGTGTGGTTTTAAAGTTACCTTTCAGGATTCTCACTGTGAAGTCACTGGTACAGTGTCCTGGTCCTGTAAAATGTTGACCAACAGGCGTGGGAACCCTACTGGCACCAGTATTGTTCATGTGATGTCTATGTAAATTGAATCTTGTCTTAAGCATCTGGCCTGTTTCTCCAATATAGCATCCTTTGTTACATTTTTTACACTGAATGATATATACCCAGTGCTTTTTTTGTGCCGGTACGCAACGGTACGGCGTACCGGCACCTTTTTTTTTGCCCCCCCATCCGCTCCCCTGGCCTCCCCCTCCAGCCATCCATGCCCATCCCGCGATTCCGTTCGCTCCCCTGCCCCCCCTCCAGCCATACATACCCACCCCGCAATTCCCTTCACTCTTCTGCCCCCCTCCAGCCATGGCGTGATTCCCTTCGCTCCCCTGCCCCCACCAGCCATCCATCCCCACCCCGCGATTCCCTTCGCTCCCCTGCCCGGCATCTATACCCACTCTGCGATTCTCCTTGCTCCCCTGCCTCCGTCGCAGCTGCCGTAGTGAAGGGCCGTCAGCCTTCCCTTCGTTTCCTGTCAGTGTCCCGCCTTCTTCTGACGTCATTGCGCGAGAGCGGGACACGACAGGAAACGAAGGGAAGGCTGACGGCCTTTCACTACGGCAGCTGCGATGGAGGCAGGGGAGCAAGGAGAATCGCAGAGTGGGTATAGATGCCGGGCAGGGGAGCGAAGGGAATCGCGGGGTGGGTATGGATGGCTGGAGGGGGGCAGAGGAGCGAAGGGAATTGCGGGGTGGGTATGGATGGCTGGAGGGGGGAACAGGGGAGCGAAGGGAATTGCGGGGTGGGTATGGATGGCTGGAGGGGGGCAGAGGAGCGAAGGGAATTGCGGGGTGGGTATGGATGGCTGGAGGGGGGAACAGGGGAGCGAAGGGAATCACGGGGTGGGTATGGATGGCTGGAGGGGGGGCAGGGGAGCAAAGGGAATTGCGGGGTGGGTATGGATGGTTGGAGGGGGGCAGAGGAGCGAAGGGAATTGCGGGGTGGGTATGGATGGCTGGAGGGGGGAACAGGGGAGCAAAGGGAATTGCAGGGTGGGTATGGATGGCTGGAGGGGGGCAGGGGAGCAAAGGGAATCGCTGGGTGGGTATAGATGGCTGGAGGGGGGCAGGGGAGTGAAGGGAATCGCGGGATGGGTATGGATGGCTGGAGGGGGACAGGGGAGCGAAGGGAATTGCGGGGTGGGTATGGATGGCTGGAGGGGGGCAGGGGAGCAAAGGGAATCATGGGGTGGGTATGGATGGCTGGAGGGGGGGGACAGGGGAGTGAAGGGAATTGTGGGGTGGGTATGGATGGCTGGAGGGGGGGACAGGGGAGCGAAGGGAATCACAGGATGGGTATGGATGGCTGGAGGGGGGGGGACAGGGGAGTGAAGGGAATCATGGGGTGGGTATGGATGGCTGGAGGGGGGACAGGGGAGCGAAGGGAATCACGGGATGGGTATGGATGGTTGGAGGGGGGCAGGGGAGCAAAGGGAATCGCTGGGTGGGTATAGATGGCTGGAGGGGGGGCAGGGGAGTGAAGGGAATCGCGGGATGGGTATGGATGGCTGGAGGGGGGACAGGGGAGCGAAGGGAATCGCGGGGTGGGTATGGATGGCTGGATGGGGGACAGGGGAGCGAAGGGAATCACGGGGTGGGTATGGATGGCTGGAGGGGGGCAGATGAGCGAAGGGAATTGCGGGGTGGGTATTGATGGCTGGAGGGGGGGACAGGGGAGCGAAGGGAATCACGGGATGGTTATGGATGGCTGAAGGAGGGGCAGGGGAGCAAAGGGAATTGCGGGATGGGTATGGATGGCTGGAGGGGGGGTAGGGGAGCCAAGAGAATCGCTGGGTGGGCATAGATGGCTGGAGGGGGGACAGGGGAGCCAAGGGAATTGCTGGGTGGGTATAGATGGTTGGAGGGGGGCAGGGGAATGAAGGGAATCACGGGATGGGTATGGATGGCTGGAGGGGGGCAGAGGAGCGAAGGGAATTGCGGTGTGGGTAAGGATGGCTGGAGGGGGGCAGGGGAGCCAAGGGAATCGCTGGACATGGGTGGATGGAGGGAGGCAGGTGAGAGGAGGGTTGCAGGACATGGATGGAGGAGAGGGAAGGGAGAGAGAAGAAATGCTGGACATGGATGGAGGGAAGGGAAGAGTGAGAGATGAGATGAGGGGAAAGGAAGAGAGGAGAAAAACTGCACATAGATGAAGAAAATAGGCAGAAGCTGGATCCACTGGACGGTGAAGTCTGCGGAGGACCCAGCTTTTACTTACGGATGTAGGACAAGAAATGAAGAAGAAAGGCGGAAAGTAAAGAAATAAATGGAAAGGAAGCCCTGGAAACGGAGTTAAGGGAACAGATAGAGAGCAGCAGAATCAGAGACTGGGACCAATATGGATAGAAAAACAAAGTCACCAGACAACAAAGGTAGAAAAAATCATTTTATTTTCATTTTAGTGTTTGGAATTTGTCTTATTTTGCACTGGGTATACTGGAGCTGTAACAGCTTACAGAAATTATTTATAATGAAAAAAAATCACGTTATTTTTTTCTCCTATACTAGTATAATATTTTCAATGATGTCTGTTTATATGCGCCATGGCTGGTATAAGGGGTGTGGCTAATGTGGGTGTGGCTATCACAGGGATGGAGCCATATGTGGTGACCCCGCCCATAATGAGTACCGGCACCTTTTTTTCTACAAAAAAAGCACTGTATATACCACATTGGAAGATGAGCAAGTAAAAGATCCCTTTATGTTGAATATCTTTCCTTTGTGGATGACTTTGGGGTCCTGTGAAATATTTTGGCATAGTTTGCAACTGGATAAATTACAGGGAAGTGTGCCCTTCTGTTCCTTTTCAGTCTGTGATGGAAGTTTACTTCTGATTAGCTTGTGTTTTAAGTTGGGTGGCTGTCGGAAGGCCAGTACTGGTGGGGATGGGAATATCTCTTTCAGTAATTCATCCTCCTGGAGTATAGGTTGTAGATCTATGATTTTCCTCAGTTTTTCCAGCTCTGGATTGTATGTCACTACAAGCGGGATTCTGTCTGTGGATTTTTTCTTTTTGTACTGTAGCAGATTCTCCCTGGGTGTTTTGAGGGAGGAGGCAATATTCTTGGAGATTATTTTGGGGTTGTAGCCCTTCTGTTTGAAGGATTCAGTCAGGGTTTTAAGGTGTCTGTCTCTGTCCCCTGGGTCAGAGCAGATACGGTGGTATCTTGTGGCTTGGCTGTAAATGATGGATCTTTTTGTATGTGAAGGATGGAAGCTGGAGTTGTGGAGGTAGCTGCATCTGTCTCTGGGTTTCTTGTATATAGATGTTTGTATACAGCCATCACTGATTGAGACCGTGGTGCAGTTCTCTCTCCCTCTAACTCCTTGCAAGACCCCTATTCATCTCTCCTATGCAGCACCACCACAGCCCTCCTTCTCCCTCCCCTCAGGAACACAATGACGTCAAAAAGCTGAACCCAATTAGGTTAGACTCCCTTTCCCTCTCCTCAGCACAGTCGTCATCCCAGTTCACCCAAAACAAAGCAGCCAAATCTATGAGCAGCTCTATCCAAATTGTCATTCTTTATTGATAAAGGGAAGTCATCCCATCCCCTTTATCATTTTCGTCACCTTCTCTGTATAGAAAATCTAATATAATAAAACGCACCGTGAACGTTCTGAAGACTACGTTCTGAAGCCACTCAAACACTTCCTGTAGGGTTCGTGGATTCATGGTGTGAAGCCAGCCAGGCTGCCAGCCATCTCTGCCCCGCCCTCGCGTAAAACGTCATGACGTCGAGGGCGGAAAAAAAAAACAAACAAAGCGCAGCGTCAGGGAAGGAGGTGGCGCTCCCGACGTCTCTAGCCTTCCCTTCGCTGTGTTCCGCCTTCTTCTGACGTCATCCTTGATGCCACCGAGGTAAATTTAAAAAGAAAAAAAAAAGGGATGTTGGGGAGAGAGAAGAGGGTGGGCAGTAAAGTTGAACAATGGGAGCGGAGGGCAGGGGAGAAACGACAGCATGGATGCGAAGGGGGGGGGAAGAAGAGGGCGGGCCAGGCTGGGACATGGGAGAGAGAGGAGCATGGAAGCGAGGGGGGGTCATGGAAGGGAGAGAGGGGAATTGCTGGAAAAGGATGAATGGAGAGGGCAGGGGACAGAGGAGCATGGATGGGAATGGATTGGGAGGGCAGGGCTCAGGGAGAGAGGGGAATTGCTGGATCGGGATGAATGGAGGGGACAGATGGGCATGGATGGATATGGATTGCAGGGCAGGGCTCAGGGAGAGAGGGGAATTGCTGGAAAGGGATGAATGGAGGGGGCAGGGGACAGAGGAGCATGGATGGGCATGGATTGGGATGGCAGGGCTCAGGGAGAGAGGGGAATTGCTGGATAGGGATGAATGGAGGGGGCAGGGGACAGAGGAGCATGGATGGATATGGATTGCAGGACAGGGCTCAGGGAGAGAGGGGAATTGCTGGAAAAGGATGAATGGAGGGGGCAGGGGACAGATGGGCATGGATTGGGAGGGCAGGGCTCACACTCTCTCTCTCATATACAATGTCTTTCTGACTCTCACTCTCACACACTCTGTCTCACACTGTATCACATTCACTCTCTATGTGCCACACAGTCACTCACACACTCACTTGGTCTCATACACTCACTCTCACAGAGAATCTGTGTCTCACACACACTCTCTCTCTCGCCCACACACACACACTCTCTCTCACACTGTGTCTCACATACACACTTGCACACACTCTCATTCTCACACACACACTCTCTCACATACACACTCACACCCAGACTCACTCTCTCTCTCACACACACACACTTTCACTCTGACTCTCAAACAGTCACTCTCACATACACTCTCCCAAAAATCTTGCTAGCGCCCGTTTCATTTGTGTCAGAAACGGGCCTTTTTTTTACTAGTTTTTAATAAACCATGCATTAAGACTACAAAATCTCAGACAACTAGTGCTCAAATATTTCTTTATTATAAATTGTAAATCCACACATACTAAACCCAACAACTCATCATACATCATACAAACCATTCCAACTACTCATACACCCCAACCACATCACATGCATTCATCCAACAATACCCACATGAATCAACATAAGCTTCCAACAATTATACATTTAAGATATTAAATGGTACAGACTTCAAAAATAGGGAGACCACATAATTCTCTTGACAATGTTCTCACATATGTGTAAATCAAGTCCTTAGATCATATTGTTCCTTAGATTTTCTCACACACCAGTCGAATGATGACACAACCGTTGTTCCTGTTGTTCAACATTCAAATATAATGACGTAACCACGTCCCGGTTGTGTAAATCAATTCACAAAATTCTAAGTTTCCACTTGCAACTCACTGCTTTCCACAAATATATTCTAATCAATGTGATTCTTCCACCATGATTGCTCGGTGATTGTTGGAATGGTTTGTATGATGTATGATGAGTTGTTGGGTTTAATATATATTATTATGTGTGGATTTACAATTTATAACAAAGAAATATTTGAGCAATAGCTGTCAGAGATTTTGTAGTCTTGCACAGTGAGAGTTACAGCTATTTTGAAAAGTATTTATCCCTGTGTATGCTTATTGTTTATGGATATCCTAAAAACCTGACTGGCTTAGTGTGTCCCAAAGACCGGGCCGAGACCCACTGGCTTAATGGGATAGTGAGGAAACAACATTTTTCCTAAGGCCAATGTTGTTAGCTGCCAAATGCTGGAAGATGGTGCGAAATGTTATTTTGTGCATGCACAACGTTCCCACTTAAAAGCAAAGTGATCAAGTTAGTTATTCACAGTTTGGAGAACATTTTAGGAGTATTATGCTCTCAATGAGAAATGTGAATGCTGACATATACGACTTGTCCTACTTTGCTCTTGTCTGTCTTTGAATTGAGTCCATAATTGCACTGCACTGCCACAGGATGTAAAGAAACAATGTCTTCCCCTCAAAATTTTGGTCGGTGCTTAACTTATCTAAGCTTACAATGCCACTCTCTCCTCTGCTCTGGACACCCTCGCACCATCCACCTCCCGTCCCACTAAGCGTACTATTCCCCAGCCATGGCTGACCCCTTGCATCCGTTACCTTCGCTCCTGCGCCTGATCTGCTGAACGCCTCTGGAGGAAATCCCGCACCCACTCAGATTTCCTTCACTACAAATTCATGCTATCCTCCTTCCAATCCTCCCTATTCCTTGCCAAACAGGATTATTACACCCAATTGACCAATTCTCTTAGCTCCAACCCCCGTCGTCTCTTCACCACCCTTAACTCCCTCCTTAAAGTGCCCTCTACTCCCACCCCCCCTCGCTCTCTCCTCAATCACTGGCCGATTACTTCCACGACAAGGTGCAAAAGATCAACCTTGAGTTCACTACCAAGCCATCTCCTCCTCTTCACCCTTCAACCCTCTCCCTCAACCAATCAACCCAGGCCTCCCTCTCCTCCTTTCCGGACATCACCAAGGAGGAAACCGCTCGCCTTCTTTCCTCCTCGAAATGCACCACCTGCTCTTCTGATCCCATCCCCACCAACTTACCTAACATCATCTCTCATACTGTCACCCCCTCCATCTGTCATATCCTCAACCTCTCTCCACTGCAACTGTCCCTGACACCTTCAAGCACGCCGTAGTCACACCTTCTCCTCAAAAAACCATCACTTGACCCTACCTGTCCCTCCAACTACGGCCCCATCTCCCTCCTACCCTTCCTCTCTAAAATACTTGAGCACGCCATTCACAGCCGCTGCCATCCTCGATCCACTTCAATTCGGTTTTCGCCCTCTACACTCGACAGAAACAGCACTCTCTAAAGTCTGTAATGACCTGTTCCTTGCCAAATCCAGAGGCCACTACTCCATCCTCATCCTCCTCGATCTATCTGCCGCTTTTGACACTGTCAATCATGATTTACTTCTTGCCACACTGTCCTCATTTGGGTTCCAGGGCTCTGTCCTCTCCTGGTTCTCCTCCTATCTCTCCCACCGCACCTTCAGAGTTCACTCTCATGGATCCTCCTCCACCCCCATCCCGCTATCTGTTGGTGTTTCCCAGGGATCTGTCCTTGGACCCCTTCTCTTCTCAATCTACACCTCTTCCCTGGGCTCACTGATCTCATCTCATGGCTTCCAGTATCATCTCTATGCTGATGACACCCAGCTGTATCTCTCCACACCAGACATCACTGTGGAGACCCAGGCAAAGGTATCAGCCTGCTTATCTGACATTGCTGCCTGGATGTCCAACCGCCACCTGAAACTGAACATGTCCAAGACCGAGCTCATCGTCTGCCCACCAAAACCCACTTCTCCTCTTCCTCCACTTTCTATCTCAGTTGATAACACCCTCATCCTCCCCGTCTCATCTGCCCGCAACCTCGGAGTCGTCATTGACTCCTCCCTCTCCTTTTCCTCTCCTCTCACGAAGTTACTCAGACCAACTTTATTTTGTTAATATAAGCACAACAAAATTGATCAGTACTGGGACTGGTGCTATTTAACATATTTATACATTTATTTATTTTTAAAAAGTTATATACCACCTCTAACTGGAAATCGGAATGAGTGAGTTGATTACATTTGCAGATGAAACAAAACTATTCAAGGTTGTTAAAACACGTGCGGACTGTGAAAAATTGCAGGAAGCCCTTAGGAGATTGGAAGACTGGGTGTCCAAATGGCAGATGAAATTTAATGTAGACAAATGCAAAGTGATGCACATTTGGAAGAATAATCCTAATTATAGTTACCTGATGCTAGGGTCCACCTTGGGGGGGGGGGGGGGGGGGTCTGCATTCAAGAAAAAGATCTGAAAAAGATCTAGGTGTTATTGTAGATAATATACTAAATCTTCTGTCCAGTGTGAGGCAGCAGCCAAAAAAGCAAACAGGATTCTAGGAATTATTAAGAAAGGGATGGTAAATAACACCAAAAATTCTATAATGCCTCTGTATCGCTCTCCCCGTCTGTACATATCAGACTCTCACCGCCTAACACATATTTCTACTCCCTAAGTGCATCACTTTGCATTTCTTCGCATTGAATTTTAATTGCCAAACCTTAGACCATTCTTCTAGCTTCTGCAGATGTTCAGGCAGGTGGAGAGAGGTGTCCTAACTGCCGGCTGTAAGGATCGTCTAAAACAACATACAAACCTGACATCCAAAAATGAGAGAGAATGCTTGTCTAGAATATTTTGCAATAATTGCGACTCTTACACAGAAAAAAAGCACAAATGCAAAGTCATAAAATGTTTGCAGTGTGGTGATCCTGTACTGAAAGGCGAATAACATTTATGCTATATGACAAGGCTGGATAGACGTAAAACATATGAAAGGTATATCATTTAAGACTGTGAATATATGCAGGAGACAGGGTTACACATCCATAAAGATCCTCTAAGTTTTTTTTTCTCCCTTCTTCTCATTTTATCATAGTCTCTTTTTTGAAAGTTAAATGCTAACATATTGGATTTCCTGTGTGTACTTACTACAGCGCTTATATCAAATCTGATCATGTTATGATCGCTGTTATCAAGTGAACCCAGCACCATTACCTCCTGAACCACATCATGCTCCACTAAGCACTAGGTCTAGAATTGTTCCCCCTCTTGTTGGTTCCTGAACCAGCTGCTCCATAAATTGGCGCACGTACATTTTGGCCATGAAACCTTACCGCCACCCACTGACTTAGTGGTAGGGTCTCAAGCGTTAACCGGGTGGTAATGGTCTACGTGCGTAGAATGACGATTACAGCCCGGTTTCCGCCATGCACCAAAAATAGAAATAATTTTCTGACGCGCGTAGTGGACACACGTAAAAATCTAAATTACTGCCCAGGCCATGCGGTAGCCGGGTGATGACTCCAAATTGATGCACATTGGGTGCTCGTAGGCGTCTACGCAGCTTAGTAAAAGGGCCCCCTAGTTTTTGCAGGTATTTAAGAGACCAGTCTGAAATACCAAAACAATATGAGAGTGCAGGAAGTCTCCTAGAATAGTCATTACTGATTTTTTTTCTCTCGGCCATTTCAGGTTTCTAGTTGTTTCTTCCTATATGAACCTTCCTGTGTGAACCATTCGGTCGTTTCTACTACTACTACTTATCATTTCTATAGGTTCTTGAGGTTTACCTTCTAACAGAAGCTTTTATTACACTCCGTGCATGTAAATGGCTTCACTCCTGTGTGGATTCTCTGGTGTATTGTGAGCTCTCCCTTCTGCCTGAAGCTTTTATTACACTCAGTGCAAATAAATGGTTTGATGCCTGTGTGGATTCTCCAGTGTCTTCTGAGTGTTTCTTTCGAAGTAAAGCTTTTACCACACTCAGTACATGCAAAGGGCTTCACTCCAGTGTGGATTCTCTGGTGTTTTGTGAGGTTTATCTTCTGACTGAAGCTTTTATTACACTCAGTGCAGATGAACGGTTTCACTCCTGTGTGGATTCTTTGGTGTCTTCTGAGTGTTTCTTTCGAAGTAAAGCTTTTACCACACTCAGTGCATGAAAATGGCTTCACTCCTGTGTGGATTCTCTGGTGCTGTATCATGTATTTCCTCAACCTGAAGCATTTGCCACACTCAGTACATGGAAATGGTTTTACTCCTCAGTGGCTATTCTGGTGCATAGTGAGTGTCTCCTTGTCAACGAAGGTCTTACCACACTCAGTACACGTAAATGACTTCACTCCTGTGTGAACTCTGTGGTGCCTTGCGAGATGTCCCATCTCCCTAAAGCTTTTATTACACTCAGTGCAGATAAACGGTTTCACTCCAGTGTGGATTCTCTGGTGTTTTGAGAGGTTTGTTTTATGACTGAAGTTTTTATTACACTCAGTGCAGATGAATGGTTTCATTCATGTGTGGATTCTCTGGTGATTTGTGAGGTTTTCCTTCTGCCTGAAGCTTTTATTACACTCAGTGCAGATGAATGGTTTCATTCCTGTGTGGATTCTCTGGTGTATTGTAAGATGTTGCCTCTGACTGAAGCTTTTATTACACTCACTGCACATGAATGGTTTAATTCCTGTGTGGATTCTCTGGTGTTTTATGAGATTTCCCTGATCACTGAAGCTTTTACCACACTCACTACATGTATATGGTTTCATTCCTGTGTGGATTCTCCGGTGTTTTGTGAGGCCTCTTTTATGAATGAAGCTTTTATTGCACTCAGTGCAGATAAACGGTTTCATTCATGTGTGGATTCTCTGGTGTATTGTGAGGCTTATCTTCTGCCTGAAGCTTTTATTACACTCAGTGCAGATGAATGGTTTCACTCCTGTGTGGATTCTCTGGTGTATTGTGAGGTTTCTCTTCTGACTGAAGCTTTTATTACACTCACTGCAGATCAATGGTTTCATTCCTGTGTGGATTCTCTGGTGATTTGTGAGATTTCCCTTCTGATTGAAACTTTTATTACACTCAGTGCAGATGAACGGTTTCACTCCTGTGTGGATTCTGTGGTGTAATGTAAGGCTTGTTTTATGACTGAAGCTTTTATTACACTCAGTGCAGTTAAGTGGTTTCATTCCTGTGTGAATTCTCTGGTGTTTTGTGAGGTTTCCCTTCTGCCTGAAGCTTTTATTACACTCACTACAGATGAATGGTTTAATTCCTGTGTGAATTCTCTGGTGTTCTGTGAGTCTTATTTTCCGACTGAAGCTTTTATTACACTCAGTGCATATGAATGGTTTCATTCCTGTGTGGATTCTCTGGTGATTTGTGAGATTTCCCTTCTGATTGAAACTTTTATTACACTCAGTGCAGATGAACGGTTTCACTCCTGTGTGGATTCTGTGGTGTAATGTAAGGCTTGTTTTATGACTGAAGCTTTTATTACACTCAGTGCAGTTAAGTGGTTTCATTCCTGTGTGAATTCTCTGGTGTTTTGTGAGGTTTCCCTTCTGCCTGAAGCTTTTATTACACTCACTACAGATGAATGGTTTAATTCCTGTGTGAATTCTCTGGTGTTCTGTGAGTCTTATTTTCCGACTGAAGCTTTTATTACACTCAGTGCAGATGAATGGTTTCATTCCTGTGTGGATTCTCTGGTGTATTGTGAGGCTTATTTTATGAGTGAAGCTTGTATTACACTCAGTGCAGATGAATGGTTTCATTCCTGTGTGGATTCTCTGGTGTCGTGTGAGGCTTATTTTCTGACTGAAGCTTTTATTACACTCACTGCAGATGAATGGTTTCATTCCTGTGTGGATTCTCTGGTGTTCTGTGAGGTTTGTTTTCTGACTGAAGCTTTTATTACACTCAGTGCAGATGAATGGTTTCACTCCTGTGTGGATTCTCTGGTGTATTGTGAGGTGTCCCTTCTGACTGAAGCTTTTATTACACTCAGTACAGTGAACTGGTTTCATTCCTTTGTGGTTTCTCTTCTGCATTGGGAGGTTTCTTTTCCAGCAAGCACTTGTACCACTGTCAGCAGAAGTACACAAGCTTTCATTTTTCTGAATTTTCTGGTACTTTGAGAGGTCTGTCTTTATGCAAAAGACTTTTTCAGATTTAGTCATTGATTCTTCACCAATCTGAGCTGTTTTATGATCTGTGAATGTTTCTCTATGGCTGAATTTTTTCTTACATTCAGCACTTGAAACTAGTATCTCTTCTGGCTGGAATTTTGCATTTCTTATGACATTTTCTTCCTGTCTGAAGCTTTTGTCACGACTAGAACATGCAGATAATCTGTCATCAGTGTCATTTTTCTGGTAATTTGTAACGCTTCCCTTATTGATAATAGTTTTCTCATCTACCGTAGTTGTACACACTCTAGTTTCTTTATTATTGTTCTCATGTTTCTCTTTCTTCCTACTGAAATCTTTCCCACACTCAGAACCTATACAGTGTGTCTCTCTTATGCATGTTTTCTGCTGTTGCTGTAGTTCTCTCTTTTGACTGAAGGTTTTCCCACAGTCCGTACCTGTATATGGTCTCTCTTCAGTATCAGATCTCTGATGTGATTTCAGAGTTAAATGATCATTAAGGAATATCTCACATCCATCACACAAACATTTCTGAACTCTCATCTGGTTTGTCTGTTCTTCCACTGTTTGTGTGATATTACTGGTACAATGTTCACACGGAGCTGAGCTTCCTGTTGAAGGTTTTTGTTTATTTTGATTTTTTCCCTTTTCTCCCCAGTCAGAACAGGACGAAGTCTCTTCGTTCTCTCTTTCTGAGAACATCTTTTCCTCTTCAGGCTTCTCACTGAGCTTCCATTTATGTGTCTCTGCATTACTGTTCTTAGGGTCATCTTTTTCTAAATAAATAAAAACAGAGCATTGTATAGTACTGTAGGAGAACAGCAGTTTAACGAGTTCAATAAAAAATCTGTATAAATAAATTGTAAATCTTCCACCCCCTCCCTGTTGGGAATACATTTCCAAGCTAATCAGTACCAGGGATGAATACAGAATATATGATTATATTCAAGTTGATATTTAAAAGCACCTTTTGGTCTTTGTACATAGATATCGTTTAGCCCTATAACTGCTCTTTATCAGACAGGCTGCAAGATGCAAGGCTAAACCTTCAGGGTGCTTGTTCCCCAGATAAACTAAGTTGGGCATTAGCTGATCCTGAAGTTCACAGGAAGAGATTCACCATTAGCCAATCATACATTTGTTACAGAAGCTTAGTTATTCTAAATATGAGAATAGACATCTGATTGCAAAGTTGCGCATGCTCGACCGGCCAATTGGCCGACTGTTTTATGATGGAATTCGGTAGGGAACGGCTCTAAAGACGACTTTAGTGCATCTGGGCCTCAGTGCCAGCAAAGTTCCTGTTTCTGCATAATAGCCCTAGGGCTTGTTTCACCTCCTTCTTCACCCCTCCCTGTTGCTGTGCTTGCAAGTGGAATGTTAGATAAGAACTTCTGCTGGAATTCTGCCTATGAACTCCTGATGACCTTACCTTGAAGCATTACAGAGTTGGGGAGACTCTGCTTCACAGAGAGAAGGGCAGGAATCTTAGGAGTTACACAGTAGTCCACCATTTTATGGATTGTAAATTTATACAATATGCTGAGCTGGGCTAAGCTCCTCCATCGAGTCTCCAACAGTGGCCAATCTGGTCACAAGTGCCAGGCAGATCCCAAAAAGCAGATCTATTTCTCATGATTCATTTTCCACTGATGAGCAATGGAATCCCCAAGTCTATTTATGGGCTTTTCCTCCAGAAACTTTGAAACCTCTTTTGAATCCCTCTCTATTAGCTGCTTTGACCACATCCTCCAGCAAATGAGTCCACAGTTTAATTATGAGTGGCAGGTAAATGGCAGATGATGTTTAATGTGAGCAAGTGCAAAGTGATGCATGTGGGAAAGAGGAACCCGAACTATAGCTACGTAATGCAAGGTTCTGCGTTAGGAGTCACCGACCAAGAAAGGGATCTCGGCATCGTTGTTGATGATACATTGAAATGCTCTGCTCAGAGTGCTGAGGCATCTAAGAGAGCAAATAGAATGTTAGGTATTATTAGGAAAGGAATGGAAAAAAAATGAGGACAGTGCCTTTGTATCGGTCCATGGTGCGACCGCACCTCAAATATTTTGTTCACTTCTGGTCGCTGCATCTCAAAAAAGATACAGTGGAATTGGAAAAGAACAGAGAAGGGTGATGAAAATGGTAAAGGGGATGGGACGACTTCCCCAATGAGGAAAGGCTGAAGCGTCTAGGGCTCTTCAGCTTGGAGAAGAGACGGCTGAGGGGAGATATGATAGAGGTCTATAAAATAATGAGTGGAGTGGAACGGGTAGACGTGAATCGTTTGTTTAATCTTTCCAAAAATACTAGGACTAGGGGCATGCGATGAAGCTACAATGTAGTAAATTTAATACAAATCTGAGAAAATGTTTCTTCACTCAACGTTTAATTAAACTCTGGAATTCATTGCCAGAGAATGTGGTAAAGGCAGATCACAAAAAGCGGGGTTAGCTTAGCGGGGTTTAAAAAGGGTCTGGCCGGCTTCCTAAAGGAAAAGTCCATACACCATTATTAAATTGGCTTGGGAAAATCCACTGCTTATTTCTGGGATAAGCATCATAAAATGTATTAAGCTTTGCTGGGATCTTGCCAGGTATGTGACCTGGATTGGCCACTGTTGGAAACAGGATGCTGGACTTGATAGACCTTTGGTCTGTCCCAGTGTGGCAATACTTATGATGTTGTGGTTGTCCGTCTGAGTAAGTGGAACAGACGTTTCAGCCAACATGCTGTGGCTTTTTTCACGGTAGCTGAAATGTCGGTTCTTCTTACTCAAACGCGGCAAGACCCAGATAACTACAATAATAAACTTTTCAATCTGCTGTTCTTTACTTGGTTTTGAGATAACAAACAGACAATGCATCTAACAATAAAGCTACTAGCTTTGGCTCCGATAGCCCTCTACAGTAGAAGATGAAACAACCACTGACCCAGCAAAGCCTCAACCTCCCCTTCCCCTCCCCAAACATAGAATCATGATGGCCCATCCAGTCTGCCTTTCCTGAGAAACCACTAACTCCTCCTTTTCCCAAGAGATCCCAAGTGCCTGTCCCATGCTTTCTTAAATTGACAGTCTTCGTTGCCACGACCTCCACCACCCTTTCTGTGAACAAATACTTTCGTACATTCCTCCTAAGCCTATTTATTTTAACTTCAACGTATATGATACCCTAAGAATGCCAGAGTCATAGTTATTGAAGGTTTTACAGACAGGAATCGAAACAATACTCCAATGAAAACAGAAGAATCTTAGAAACAGACCCACCCCAGGTACTAATGTCATCTCGCCATCACTCATTATCAGTCACACCGGCTTCCTGTAGTGAGACTCACCCACTGCCAGTCACTCCTGAGAAGAGATTTTAAGAATAACGGGAAACCCTTACCTAGAGACATCAGGATCTCATAGTTCTCCTTCATCACCTCCCTCCAAAGCTCCTTCTGCTCCTCATCTAAATACTCCCACTCCTCCTGGGAGAAAGAGACAGAGACGTCCTCAAATGTCACCCGCATCTGAAACACAAACCAGAAACACAGTCAGGGACATGGGGAGGTGCTCAGAATGCATTAGATTTCAGCTCCTGCCTTTGTTTTGGGGGTTGGAACTGGTTTATCTATCTTTTTGTGTAGAATTCCTCTGGGATTAACATCCAGCTCTTCTGTTCTCCAGGACTGACTCCGCCTAAGCCGTCTCCCAGTTCAGGCTTCATTACCCCATCCCCTCAGTAATCTCAGTCTCCAACTAGTATGAACCCCTCCCTAAGAAGGCTGACCCCCCCTCCCACCCAGTTTTCTCTGCCCCAACGTTTATTTCTTTTTTTACTCATTCCAAGAATCCCACCTCCCCATTCCTCCCAGAGCATACAAATCCCATACCTCTGTCAATCTGCAGCCCCCCCCCCCAGCAGTAAAAACACCCAGAGCTCTCTCAAAATACCCCCCCAACACACATAGCCCCCAACCCACACCCTCCACTGTTCTCTCAACATCCTCAGCACTCACAGCATCATAGCCATCCCCCCCCCCCCCCCCCCCCCCACTGCATATACACTCTCCCCACAGCTCTTTTGGGCCGATGATCAGAAGCAAACACAGGCGCTAGAGGCTGCTACCACCCCATGATCAGAGCAACCGAGTGCGTGAAACACTACTACTACTACTACTTAACATTTCTAAAGCGCTACTAGTGTTACGCAGCGCTGTACAATTTAACAAAAAGAGACAGTCCCTGCTCAAAGAGCTTACAATCTAAAGGACACGTGAACAGTCAGACCGATAGGGGCAGACAAATTCAGGCAGTCTGGAATTCCTGAAAGGTAAGAGTTAGGTGCCGAACGCAGCACTGAAGAGGTGGGCTTTAAGCAAAGACTTGAAGATGGGCAGGGAGGGGACTTGACGTGAGGGCTCAGGAAGGTTGTTCCAGGCATAGGGTGAGGCGAGGCAGAATGAGCGGAGCCTGGAGTTGGCGGTGGTGGAGAAGATGGGTAGGCTCTGAACGCAACTAGCATGCAAATGCATGCAAAACAGGGCTCTTCGCATAAGTAGCATGCAAATGCATGCTAAACATATTCATCCCCAATGATCAGCAACCAGCACGCAAAAGATTGGCTTGCTGGCTGCGGCAAACCTTACACCATTGGGGAGGAATGGTGAACCCTGTCCAGCATACATTTGCATGCTAGCAGGTCTCCATTCCCCCCAATGCAGCAGCCCCCCACAGGAACCTTGACCCGACCCCCCGCCCAGCAACAGGGGACTGGAGATCCAGATGTCCCTGGTGGCCCAGTGGGTCACGGGTTAATCCCCCCACCCACCCACCTGGTGGTCCAGCGGCGCTTCCCTACCCCCCTACCTTCAGTTGGAGGAGAGAGGTGGCCTCCTCTGGGATGTGCTGGGCTTCACACCGCGCCGATGGAAGGAGACCACCTTTTGACAACCCAGACTTGTCAAACAAGTGCGGGAGGACTGTCTACCCCATGCTCAAATTTGCATGCAATTATCTCTGATCATAGGTCCAGTAAAGTCCCCTGCTCTTCCACCACTATTTTCAGAGCGCTGTTTGGAACAGCACGGGGCTTTTGATCATCTGCCCATTTGTGAATATTGCCAACACATATCACCAGCTGTCTCCCTCCCTCCCATACGGAACTTCTCCCGTCCTATGGAATCCCCAAAATTCAGCCACGTTTCACCCCTGACAGCCCCAGCTTTTCCTCTTTGTCCCTCCTGCAGCACCCCCTCCTCAGCTTGCCCTTTTCATCTCCTCTCTCTCGCTCTCCTCAATCCCTCCTTCCACCCCTAGTATGCACCTGCCCTCTCGCTGAGGATTGTAGGTCAGTTCCGCCTGGACACTTCCTACCGGATCGTTCCCACCCACCTTCAAAATGACACACTGATTACGATTTATAACAAATGACTTCTCTTTATGAAAAGTTATTCTGTCCTCTGTGCACATCCGTTTGCTGCTCTAACTTCCTCGTTCCAGCCGTAAGAAAGAAGCGACGATCGGTAAAAAAGCCAGAGAGGGTGGGAAATGACCGGGAAGGATGGGAGGAGGGGGAGTCCTTGGTGGGAACAGTCCAGGTGGGAACTCGTCTGATACCATGATGAGCCCCAGGGAGGTAGGGGAACAAGGAGAGCGATGCCACAGGAGGGCAGGTGCACACTGGGGGTGGGGGTGAGAAGGGCTCAGTGTACGAGTTCTGCAGAGTCACCATTGGCATCTGTTTTAAATGGCTATTCTTCAATACTGATAGGTGTGTTTTTTGCATGGAGTTGATGGAGACCTTTATATGCCTGTTTTTTGGCTGAGCTCTGTGGTTTATAATTGCAGGGGGTTTTTAGCACATATTTTTTAATGATTTGCATCATCATTTATATATTTATCATTTATATTAAACATTTTTCTGTATTCATTGACGAAGACCCTGGTAGTGAATACATTTTGGATAGTTTTATTTTGAACCTCTACGATCCGCTGTCTTTTATTTATAACATACTGTAAAATAAGAATTGCCATGCAGCAATGGATCAGAGGTCCATCAAGCCCAGCATCCTGTTTCCAACAGTGGCCAATCCAGGGCTTAGGTATCTGTTAGCTCATCCAGTGACCTCAATTAAGTGTTAATTAAAGTGTGGGGAAGTAGAATACTTGCATAGGTTGCTGAATCAGCTTCAAACAGCCTGTTCAAAAGAGGCCCCTTAGATTCAAAAGTATATAAAGAGGGAAGGTCCCACTGATCTTTCTTTCTGAGAAGTTCTGAGAGAAGAGGACATTCTCTGGTAAGTGAACGCTACTTTGCTTGTGCTTTGGGAACTTAAAGATTGGGGTTTAAAGGAGGAATTGTAGGTTAGTGTTAGGCAAAAATAAAAATATAAAAAGCAAATTTTAACAACTAATCTCCATAGTCTTTTCCACTTAGTTTTAAAAGCTTTGTACCACAGCATTAACAGATAGAATCTAGCAGGCACTGCAGGATCTAGTTTAGTATTAAGGGGGAATAAAAAGAGAGGGAAAAGCAAGCAGGATCTAGTTTAGTCTTCCCACCCACCCCTAGGACAACTCTTCATTTATAGTCAGTTATTGTAATTAGGGTAACAAGCAAGGAGTGCTCTTACAGAGTTTTAAATACATTTCATTACCATCTAAGAAGGAAACACTAAATAAATCATACAATATACTATATAAAATAAAAGACACTTTTATATTAGGCTAATATCCTTAATACTCTAGCAAGTTTTAAATTATTGAAAAACTCAAAAAACACTAAGATGGAGTCAGCAGTCCAGCAGCGAGAGGGGTGCTATCCAGTCTTTTGCATTGAGCGTCACATGTATGATTATCTCCCAGTTGGTGAGATGTCATATGTTTGCGCCCGATGCAAAGAGCTCCTAGCTCTTAGAGAACGTGTCCGTTCTCTTGAGGCTAGAGTAGCAGACTTGGTGGAGCTGAGGGAGACAGAGAGGTACATAGAGGAGACCTACAGGGATGTTGTAGAGAAGTCCCACCTCCAGTCTAGTAGCCCTTGTGCTACCTTGGAGGAGGGAGGTCTCCTAGAAGGAAAGCATCACCCTGGTGAAGTAGGAAGTACTCCTTTAGCCAGGACCTGCCCACCAGGTGATGTACTATCCTCTCGCACCGAGGATATGTCTCCAAGTGCTGCCCGGGAGGGAAAGGTTAGGACAGCTGTTGTAGTTGGTGATTCGATCATTAGGCATATAGATAGCTGGGTGGCTGGTGGACGTGAGGATCGCCTGGTGACTTGCCTGCCTGGTGTGAAGGTGGCGGACCTCATACGTCACCTAGATAGGATTCTAGATAGTGCTGGGGAGGAGTCCGCTGTCTTGGTACATGTGGGTACCAATGACATAGGAAAATGTGGGAGAGAGGTTCTGGATTTCTTATCGAATACTTGTGTTTCCACCCAGAACCTTGGGGGGAAGGCCGACAGTCGCTCAAAAGCGCATGGTTCGGGAAAAGGTATCTTGCAAAGATACCTCACAAACAGGGAAGATAGGGTTTCTGGATAGTGAGGTTGCACAACAGACCGTGGTAGGCCAGGTGCCCTTAAATACAACTAAAGATCAGACAAAAGATGGCAAATCAATAGTGTCAGGTACTAAGCATCATGCAAATAAGAACAACAAACATACTCTGAAATGTCTATATGCAAATGCTAGGAGTCTAAGAAATAAGATGGGATTAAAAAGGACGAGGGGGCGTGTCAAGATGGCTGCCTAACTGGCTGAATGCCAGAGAGTCTCGAGCGTTTGGGGAGGAAAATTATTCTTAAATTTTTCAAAAATGCCTCATTCCAAGGGAAGGGGAAAGTTAAGGCTGGATCCTCGGCCTACCTTGACTTCTTCCCCGACCCAAGCGTCTCTTGAGCGGTATTTCGCCGGTTTCTCCAGGTTTCAGAGGGAGGAGGATCCCATAGCGGGAGTTCCCGGAGAAGCGCGATCCCCGCTGGGAGAGGAAACCTCCCTTTCTCCACCATCAACGCTCTTGATTCCTCCGTGCCCAGCGTCGACGGCGTCCCTGGAGGGAAACCCCGCCGATCCCGGAAGTGTATCGGCAGGGGTAACCAGCGAGGACCCGGGCATGCAAAAGTCGACTGGGAAGCCTGAGGGAGTTTGTCCTCCCTCAGTGAAAAATCCGGAGGTGACACTAGAAACGATAGGAGTGATGTTGGGCCTAATGAATACTACACTACAAAAAACCTCAGGTGATGTGTTAAATTTAAATGCCAAATTTGAGGAATTAAAAGTGACTGTTGAATCCGTTAAAGATAACTTAACAAAGCAAGTGGCTAATCTTGGTAAAGAAATAGAATCATTCAAGGAGTTTAAGACTATGTTTGTTAAAGATAACATGGATATAAGAAGAAAAATTGAACAATTAGAGAACCATAACAGACGGCTTAATCTCCGTCTGTTGAATTTTCCTAAGCTGTCGGGGGTAACTCCGATAGAAACATTTAGAAGATATTTGAATGAGATTCTCAAAATTCCCCTGGACGTGATACCTCCGGTGAACAAAATCTACTTTATTCCTAAACCAAAAGGGGAACTGCGAGGAACAGAAAATATTATTCCTGATTTACAAAATATCTCTGACATTTTGGAACAATCTTCAGAATCAATTCTTGATAGAGCCACATTATTGATTTCTTTTGTTTTTGAACAAGACTATAATAATATATTAAGATTGTATTTTCGTAATACTGGGGCTCAATTTTGTGGTTCTAGGGTCTGGATTTTTCCAGACGTGACCAAACAGACACAACAAAAAAGGAAAGCTTTTCTTATTTTGAAACAGAAAACAATTGATATTGGTGGTACTTTTTTTTTGGCATATCCAGCTAAATGTGTGGTTAAGTTAGGTCAGACTAAATATACTTTCTTTTCACCGGAACAACTGAAATCGTTTCTAGATATGAAACAGTTGAAGTAATTTAAATAACCTGGAGTAAAAAAGCAGCTTTTGCTTATAATAATGTTGATTATTTTGAAACTTCTCTGACTCTATCACTTCCCCCTCAATGTTTGAGGTCTAAGGAAGGCAAAACTATTTTTCTTTTAAATGTATTTCTGTGTCCATTGTAAGATTTATTTTTTGAACTGTTCTTTTTTTTTTTTTTTAATCAATGGTAAACACTGGACGAGAATTATGTAATATATTATTTGCCTGTGTTTCCAGCAAGGATTACCTTGTTAAATGTATAATAAAATTATAAATAAATAAAAAAAAAAAAAAGAAATAAGATGGGAGAGTTGGAATATATTGCACTAAATGAAAAATTGGATATAATAGGCATTACTGAGACCTGGTGGAAGGAGGATAACCAGTGGGACACTGTCATACCGGGGTACAAAGTATATTGTAATGATAGGGTGGACCGGACTGGTGGAGGGGTAGCATTGTATATTAACGAGAGCCTTGACTCAGATAGATTACAAATTCAGCAGGACACAAATCACATCTTTGAATCACTGTGGGTTGAAATTCCATGTATAAAAGGGAAAAAAATGGTGATAGGAGTGTACTACCGTCCGCCTCGCCAGGATGAGCAGGTAGACACAGAAATGATAAAAGAAATCAGAGACACGAACAAAATGGGCAATGTGATAATAATGGGTGTCGGAAATGGTATTTCAAGCGGACGAGTCGGAGAAACTTACTGACTTCACGGTAAACCTGGAGGACGTAATGGGGCAGTTTAGCAAACTGAAGAGTAGCAAATCTCCTGGACCGGATGGTATTCATCCTAGAGTACTGATAGAACTGAAAAATGAGCTTGCGGAGCTACTGCTAGTGATATGCAACTTATCCTTAAAATCGAGCGTGGTACCGGAAGATTGGAGGATGGCCAATGTAACGCCGATTTTTTAAAAAGGCTCCAGGGGAGATCAGGGAAATTATAGACTGGTGAGTCTGACGTCAGTGCCGGGGAAAATGGTAGAGGCTATTACTAAAAACAAAATTACAGAGCACATCCGAGGACATGGATTACTGAGAGCGAGTCAGCACGGCTTTTGTGTGGGGAAATCTTGCCTGACCAATTTACTTCAATTCTTTGAAGGAGTAAACAAACATGTGGACAAAGGGGAGCCGGTTGATATTGTGTATCTGAATTTTCAAAAGGCGTTTGACAAGGTACCTCATGAAAGGCTACAGAGGAAATTGGAGGGTCATGGGATAGGAGGAAATGTCCTATTGTGGATTAAAAACTGGTTGAAGGATAGGAAACAGAGAGCGGGGTTAAATGGGCAGTATTCACAATGGAGAAGGGTAGTTAGTGGGGTTCCTCAGGGGTCTGTGCTAGGGCCGCTGCTTTTTAATATATTTATAAATGATTTAGAGATAGGAGTAACTAGCGAGGTAATTAAATTTGCTGATGACACAAAGTTATTCAAACTTGTTAAATCGAGACAGGATTGTGAAACATTACAAGAGGACCTTACGAGACTGGGAGACTGGGCGGCTAAATGGCAGATGACGTTTAATGTGAGCAAGTGCAAGGTGATGCATGTGGGAAAAAAGAACCCGAATTATAGCTACGTCATGCAAGGTTCCACGTTAGGAGTTACGGACCAAAAAAGGGATCTGGGTGTCGTCGTCGATAATACACTGAAACCTTCTGCTCAGTGTGCTGCTGCGGCCAGGAAAGCAAATAGAATGTTGGGTATTATTAGGAAAGGTATGGAAAACAGGTGTGAGGATGTTATAATGCCGTTGTATCGCTCCATGGTGTGACCGCACCTTGAGTATTGTGTTAAATTCTGGTCGCCGCATCTCAAGAAAGATATAGTAGAATTGGAAAAGGTGCAGCGAAGGGCGACTAAAATGATAGCGGGGATGGGACGACTTCCCTATGAAGAAAGATTAAGGAGGCTAGGGCTATTCAGCTTGGAGAAGAGACGGCTGAGGGGAGACATGATAGAGGAACAGGTGGATGTGAAGCGTCTGTTCACGCTTTCCAAAAATACTAGGACTAGGGGGCATGCGATTAAACTACAGTGTCGTAAATTTAAAACAAATAGGAGAAAATGTTTCTTCACCCAACGTATAATTAAACTCTAGAATTCGTTGCCGGAGAAAGTGGTGAAGGCGGTTAGCTTAGCAGAGTTTTAAAAGGGGTTGGACGGTTTCCTAAAGGACAAGTCCATAAACCGCTACTAAATGGACTTGGGAAAAATCCATAATTCCAGGAATAAGGTAAAATTATGTATCATACCTGATAATTTTCTTTCCATTAATCATAGCTGATCAATCCATAGACTGGTGGGTTGTGTCCATCTACCAGCAGGTGGAGATAGAGAGCAATCTTTTTACCTCCCTATATGTGGTCATGTGCTGCCGGAAACTCTTCAGTATGTCGATATCAAAGCTCCATCCGCAGGACTCAGCACTTAGAGAATTACACCCACAAAGGGACACTCTGCCCAGCTCACCACCGCCGAAACGGGGGAGGGGAATCAACCCAGCTCATCCCCACACAAGTGGGGGAGGGGAATCCATCCAGCTCATCCCCGCGGAGCGGGGGAGGGACACCACACCCGCCGATGCGGGGGGATCTGGCTTATCCTGCAACCGCAACCGCGGGAGGAGCTGACTGACCCCCAACACCGCCGAAGCGGGAGGGGTACAAAGCTGCCCTACAGCCGCACGAAGCGGGAGGGAGCGCCGGCAGAATTTAGGTCTCAATCCAGCCCTGTAAAACGGAGGGGAGAGGAATGCAGCAGCTCACTGTAACACAAAATCGTCTCAACTCCCGAAGAATTCAATCGAAAAGACTTGAACACGAAGATTCTCCTGAACAGGAACAGAAGACTAAACTTGAACCTGAAATGCAACCAGAATATAAACAGAACAGATATCTGGGAGGGGCTATGGATTGATCAGCTATGATTAATGGAAAGAAAATTATCAGGTATGATACATAATTTTACCTTCCATATCATCATGCTGATCAATCCATAGACTGGTGGGATGTACCGAAGCAGTACTCACCCAGGGCGGGACATTGAAATCCCTGAACTCAACACTGAATCTCCAAACCGGGCCTCCGCCCGAGCAGCCACAGTCAAGCGGTAATGCCTGGAGAAGGTATGAGCCGATGCCCAAGTTGCCGCCTAGCAAATCTCTTCCAAGGAGACGGACCCGGCCTCTGCCATCGAGGTCGCCTGTGCTCTAGTGGAGTGAGCCTTCAGCTGGATAGGCGGCATCTTCCCCGCGGCCACATAAGCTGCTGCAATGGTTTCCTTGACCCATCGTGCCACTGTAGGCTTGGAAGCCTGCAGACCCTTACGAGGACCTGCGAACAGCACAAACAGATGATCCGACTTCCGGAAATCATTGGTCACTTCCAAGTATCTGATGATGACTCGCCTCACATCTAGATATTTGAGAGCACAGTACTCCTCTGGGTGTCCTCCCTATGAAAGGAGGGTAGGCAGAGCTGCTGATTCACATGGAAGCGAGAAACAATCTTGGGCAGGAAGGAAGGCACCGTGCAAATAGACACTCCTGCCTCAGTGAACTGCAGGAAGGGTTCCCGACATGATAGCGCCTGGAGCTCGGAAACTCGTCTGGCTGAAGTGATAGCCACCAAAAAGACTGCTTTCAACGTCAGGTCTTTCAGAGATGCCCTCGACAAGGGTTCAAAAGGCGGCTTCTGCAAGGCTCTTAGCACCAGATTGAGATTCCACGCAGGTACCACAAAGCGCAGAGGAGGGCATAGGTGATTAACTCACTTGAGAAAGCGCACCACATCTGGCTGCGAGGCCAAGGAAGCACCCTTCAGGCGACCCCTGAAACAAGCCAGAGCCGCTACCTGGACTTTAAGGGAACTGAGCGACAGGCCTTTCTCCAGACATTCTTGCAGGAACGCCAACACTGAAGAAATTGGAGCAGAGAAGGGAGAAAGAGAGCCTACCTCACACCACAATGCAAAGGTACGCCAAACCCTGACGTAAGCAGTAGAAGTAGAGCGCTTCCTCGCTCTCAGCATAGTGGCGATGACCTTGTCTGAGAAGCCCTTCTTCCTCAGACGCTGCTGCTCAATAGCCAGGCCGTAAGACCAAAGGGGGAGGGATCCTCCATCACCACGGGACCCTGATGCAACAGGCCCTGCTCCGCTGGCAGCCGCAGAGGGCCGTCCACTGAGAGCCTGATCAAGTCCGCATACCAGGGACGTCTGGGCCAGTCCGGAGCCACCAGGATTATCCGGCCCGGATGCTTTGCCACCCGGTCTAGCACCCTGCCCAACATGGGCCAGGGCGGGAACACATAGAGAAGCTCCTGTGTCGGCCACTGTTGGAGAAGAGCATCTACTCCCAGAGATCGAGGGTCCCATCCTCTGCTGAAAAAGCGCGGCACTTGGCAATTGGCCGAATACACCATCAGATCTAGGCTCGGCTGGCCCCAGCGCTTCGTGATGTCCAAGAACGCCTGAGCCGATAGCTGCCACTCTCCGGGATCCAAGGTATGGCGACTGAGAAAGTCTGCCTTGACATTCATGACTCCGGCAATGTGGTCCGCCGACAGCTGTTCCAGGTTCGCTTCCGCCCACTGGCATAGATTCATGGCCTCCTTGGCTAGAGGGGCACTCTTGGTACCTCCCTGGCGATTGACATAGGCCACAGCCGTGGCATTGTCCGACAGGACCCGTACTGGCTTCAACGCCAGTACCGGGAGAAACTCCAAAAGCGCCAACTGAATGGCTCTGAGTTCTGTATAATTATACTACAGCAAGAAGCCCTCACTGGATGCCCACCGGAAGGGTGGAAGGCCAGATTTTAGGACTCAGGCTGTAAAAATACCAGTTTGGTTTAAAAATCTATGACTGGCTGAGCAAGGACTTGCTTTTCCTGTAAGTTAATATGTGTCCCCGCTTGGGATCCATCCACTGGAATAGTGGTGGATCAATTTACATACCTTAAACAGCTTAAACTGATAAAAGGCACTGACTAGGCCTAAAAATCTGATGATGGCCTTGTTGCTAAGCACCTGCAGAAGCAGGGCTGCTTGATAAGACTCATTAGAATTTAGTATGACATTCAAAAGCAGTGCAAAAGCCAAGATCAAGGAATTGATGGCTAAAATCCTAACCCAGATCACAAAATGATCTGAACCTAATATATCCAAATTTAGATATCTTCATAAAAAAGTTGTTTTGTTCATGTTTTGATGTTTGGATGTCCGTATCTAAGGAAGTGATTACAAAAAGAGAAGTTGCACAACAAGTTGCAATACTAAAACGGAAGAGCACCTGGCCGGAGGTCATGACTCATAGATTAAGCAATATTAGAGAAAAAAATCTCTCCCCATAGACTTTTATGGTGACCAAATTGTATAAAAGCAGGGTGCATGCAAGCCCTCGAGAGTACTTTTTTCCAACGCCTCGGAAGCAGCAGAGCTCCGGTCAACTGAATCCAGAATTTGTCTGATGAATGTACCCGATTAAAATCTGATATGCAAATAAACTCTCCATTCTAAATGATGGTTTGTGGGCTTCACTTAATGATGAAAGGCTGTAAGTACAAATGCTTTTGCTACATCTGGCTATCATTCGCTGCATTATATAACCTGTAGCCTAAATCCAGTTTGTCATAAGGCTGGTATCTATTCCTTGCCAGTGCTGAGAGGCGGACTAATGCGGGGATTTGAGACCTAACGTCTCTCTCAGTGGCAATTTCTCTTAGAACTTCACAACCCCCTCATTACCCCAGTACTAGTGTTATTTAGAGATGGAGTCAGATTGAGGTCACTCTAGCCTTCTTGGGGGGGGCTTGGGACCCCTAAATTCTCAACAGTTCCAGGAGGTTGATAGACCACTTTGCATCTGCAGGAGACCAGAGCCCCTGCGCTGTCCTTCCCAAGCAGTGAGCTCCCCAGCCCGTCAAAGAGGCGTCCGTCGTGACGACAACCCACTCCGGGGTCAAAAGAGGCATTCCTGCGGACAACTTGTCTGTCCTCAGCCACCAGCTCAGCGCCTTGCGCACCGCTGGGTCCAAGGGAAGGCGCACAGCATAATCCTCCGAAACTGGAGTCCAGCGCTGCAGCAGAGAGTGTTGTAGTGGTCTCATATGAGCCCTGGCCCAGGGCACTACTTCCATCGTGGCCGTCATAGAGCCCAACAGCTGCACATAGTCCCAAGCCCGAAGAGGAGAGCCTACTAGGAACTGGTCCACCTGAGCCTGAAGCTTGACAACACTCTGCCCACTTGGGTGTCGAAACAAACTCCCAGATACTCCAGGGACTGAGTCGGGCGCAGGTGGCTTTTCTCCCAGTTGATGATCCACCCCAGGGACTCCAAACTGACTTCCAAAAAAGGCGATTCAGGCTTTGAAACCCCCACATCCCCGCTAGACGCGCACACGCGGACCGGGGAGCGATTCTTCGCCCTCCGACGCCATAAGCCACGTGGAGACCGATCGGGGAACCCCCTGCCCGCTACAAAAGGTAAAAATTACCTGCTTCTCGCTCCAAGCTGTAACGAACTGGTGTCCCATTGAGCAGCTGCAATAAATGCTGATATAAACGTTGAAATAAACGCCCTTAAAGGATGTTTAAATTTTTTTTTTTAACGGAGCCAGTGGGAGGGCGGAGAAAAGGAGGGACCTGGCACCACCAGGTTTGCACTTGCTCAAGAAGAGCCCTCAACCCCAGGTACTCAACAAAACCTAAGAATTAGGCTTGGAGACCTAGCCAGAGCTGCTGCTGTGTGTGACCACCACCTGCTGAGATAGAGAACATACTGGGGAGTTTCCGGCAGCACATGACCACATATAGGGAGGCAAAAGGATTGCTCTCTATCTCCACCTGCTGGTAGATGGACACAACCCACCAGTCTATGGATTGATCAGTATGATGATATGGAACATGTATAGAATGTTTGTACGTTTGGGAAGCTTGCCAGGTGCCCTTGGCCTGGATTGGGCGCTGTCGTGGACAGGATGCTGGGCTCGATGGACCCTTGGTCTTTTCACAGTGTGGCATTACTTATGTACTTATGACCTTCAAGAATTGGAAAGAGGAGGGGACTCGATATATTGCATTCTTTTCATTGAGATAGGCTCAATGCGGCAATGGAGGGTTAAGTGACTTGTCCAGAGTCAAAAGGAGCTGCCTGTGCCTGAAGTGGGAATCGAACTCAGTTCCTCTGTTCCCCAGGACCAAAGTCCACCACCCTAACCACTAGGCCACTCCTCCACTGTTGCTACTATTTGAGATTCTACATGGAATGTTGCTATTCCACTAGCAACATTCCATGTAGAAGTCGGCCCTTGCAGATCACCAACGTGGCCGCGCAGGACGTCAGACTCACAGAAACAGACGCCTGCGCAGCCTTCTACATGGAATGTTGCTAGTGGAATAGCAACATTCCATGTAGAATCTCCAATAGTAGCAACATTCCATGTAGAATCCCCAATAGTAGCAACATTCCATGTAGAATCTCTCCAATAGTAGCAACATTCCATGTAGAATCCCCAATAGTAGCAACATTCCATGTAGAATCTCTCCAATAGTAGCAACATTCCATGTAGAATCCCCAATAGTAGCAACATTCCATGTAGAATCTCCAATAGTAGCAACATTCCATGTAGAATCTCCAATAGTGGCAAAATTCCATGTAGAAGTCGGCCCTTGCAGATCACCAATGTGGCCGCGCAGGCTTCTGCTTCTGTGAGTCTGACGTCCTGCACGTACGTGCAGGACGTCAGACTCACAGAAACAGAAGCCTGCGCAGCCTTCTACATGGAATGTTGCTAGTGGAATAGCAACATTCCATGTAGAATCTCCAATAGTAGCAACATTCCATGTAGAATCCCCAATAGTAGCAACATTCCATGTAGAATCTCCAATAGTAGCAACATTCCATGTAGAATCCCCAATAGTAGCAACATTCCATGTAGAATCTCTCCAATAGTAGCAACATTCCATGTAGAATCTCCAATAGTAGCAACAGTCCATGTAGAATCTCTCCAATAGTAGCAACATTCCATGTAGAATCTCCAATAGTAGCAACATTCCATGTAGAATCCCCAATAGTAGCAACAGAATCTCAGTAGTAGCAACATTCCATGTAGAATCTCTCCAATAGTAGCAACATTCCATGTAGAATCTCCAGTAGTAGCAACATTCCATGTAGAATCTCCAATAGTAGCAACATTCCATGTAGAATCCCCAATAGTAGCAACAGAATCTCAGTAGTAGCAACATTCCATGTAGAATCTCTCCAATAGTAGCAACATTCCATGTAGAATCTCAAATAGTAGCAACAGAATCTCAGTAGTAGCAACATTCCATGTAGAATCCCCAATAGTAGCAACATTCCATGTAGAATCCCCAATAGTAGCAACATTCCATGTAGAATCTCTCCAATAGTAGCAACATTCCATGTAGAATCTCTCCAATAGTAGCAACATTCCATGTAGAATCTCTCCAACAGTAGCAACATTCCATGTAGAATCTCAAATAGTAGCAACAGAATCTCAGCAGTAGCAACATTCCATGTAGAATCTCCAATAGTAGCAACATTCCATGTAGAATCTCCAATAGTAGCAACATTCCATGTAGAATCCCCAATAGTAGCAACAGAATCTCAGTAGTAGCAACATTCCATGTAGAATCTCTCCAATAGTAGCAACATTCCATGTAGAATCTCTCCAATAGTAGTAACATTCCATGTAGAATCTCAAATAGTAGCAACAGAATCTCAGTAGTAGCAACATTCCATGTAGAATCCCCAATAGTAGCAACATTCCATGTAGAATCCCCAATAGTAGCAACATTCCATGTAGAATCTCTCCAATAGTAGCAACATTCCATGTAGAATCTCTCCAACAGTAGCAACATTCCATGTAGAATCTCAAATAGTAGCAACAGAATCTCAGTAGTAGCAACATTCCATGTAGAATCTCCAATAGTAGCAACATTCCATGTAGAATCTCCAATAGTAGCAACAGAATCTCAGTAGTAGCAACATTCCATGTAGAATCTCTCCAATAGTAGTAACATTCCATGTAGAATCTCTCCAGTAGTAGCAACATTCCATGTAGAATCTCAAATAGTAGCAACATTCCATGTAGAATCTCCAGTAGTAGCAACATTCCATGTAGAATCTCCAATAGTATCTTTTATTTTTGTTACATTTGTACCCTGCGCTTTCCCACTCATGGCAGGCTCAATGCCCGACTCCGGGGTTTCAATTGCTTTCCTCAGGGACAAGGGTTAAGGCTGTATGATTCTTTTCTTCCTCAAACAATCAACAAAACACAGCAAGACTTAATGCCTGCTTCTCCCCTGTGGCTTATAAGGCATCCGCTTCCAGGTAAGGTCGGAAGTGACGTCATGAAAGCAACTAACTTTATACGAAAGAAATGCTTGGACACCAACAGGGAATCATACTCCATACATCTCTGCAAACCATTCTGGGTCAAATTATGGTGTTCCATTCCACGTTTTCATTAAGACCCTGAGGATTCACTGTCTGTAAAATAAAAATCCACCACTGCTCGCGTCTAGCCAATGCAGAAGCCCGATCCACTCTTTTCATTGAGATAGGGACGTGATCGATGATGAACCAACGTAAATTGCTACCAATGGAGCTGTTATGGTTTTTCTGGTTAATCTGCTTTTATGTTCTGTTAGCCTCACCTTCATATGTCTTAGTAGTGCGCCCTACATAGTACAGATGAGAAGGGCATTCAATAATATAGACAACAAAAGGTGTAACACATGTAGTCTTGTTAAAAATGACCAGCCCCGGGTGTCAACTACCCTAGGTATGCCACTGCTGGCAAGATCCCAAAACAGTAAAACACAGCGATGCCCCATAGTCCTTGCATTTTGGGAAAGAATAAACAAGCGATTCATTTCTGTTCCACAAGAAAACAAACTGCATAAAAGGGAAGGGGACAAGATTTCATATACGACCTTTCTGTGGCTACAATCAAAGCACTTTACATATTAAATAAAGCGGGAATCAGGAAGAAAAGCTGCAGAGAATAAAGAGCCCCAGGAATGGATTGTGCAGTGCCAGGCTCACTTGTGTGTGAGTGGCATTGCCTGGCACTGCATCCCCTGCTGCCCACCTCCTCCTATCTGCTCAGCACAAACCCCAAGAACCCCAGGAGAAGAATGAGGAAGAAGAGCCTGAGGGGCTACAGGGAATGGATTGAGCAGTGCCAGGCTCATTTCTTCTTGTGTGTGTGTGGCATTGCCTGGCACTGCATCCCCTGCTGCCCACCTCCTGCCAGTCTCCTACCTGCTCCATCCTCCTGCTCTTCTCCAGCTCCAGTCCAGGCTCCTCTGTGAATGTCTCCTGGGCTGCAGGGATGGGTTTCTCTGGAAGCCAGTGATCAGCTTCTTTAGCACTTGCTTCTGAAACAGGAAGTCTGTGCATTGAACAAAGGAAGAGAGACTGATACTGAGAGACCTCCCTCCAGCCCTGTGAAGGGTTTGCAAATGAGAATAGGGCTGGGCTAATGTTGTGTTATTTAATGATTCATTTACAGGATCAAGGAGGAGTCAGAAGAGGCTAGTGAACTGCGCTGCACATTTTCACCCCTGACTGGCAGAAGAAGAAAACTCAGTTTGTGTAGGACAGAGTGGGTGTGTCACATCGCACTCTGGGAGCTGTAGTCCTTCCTAGAAAGGTTTACTGTACAAGACTGTCATAGTGCATTCTGGGAGTTGTAGTCCTTACTAGGATGCATTACTATGTGGGACAGACCCAGTGCACTCTGAGAGATGTAGTCCATCCTACAAGGGTTTAATGTGTGGGGGTGTCACACTGCACTCTGGGAGCTGTAGTCCTTCCTAGAAGGCATTACTGTGTGGGAGGGTCAGAGTGCACTCTGGGAGCTGTAGTCCTTCCTAGATAGGCTTGCTGTGCAAGAGTGTCATAGTGCATTCTGGGAGTTGTAGTCCTTCCTAGGATGCATTACTATGTGGAACAGTCCCAGTGCACTCTGAGAGATGTAGTCCATCCTACAAGGGTTTAATGTGTGGGGGTGTCACACTGCACTCTGGGAGCTGTAGTCCTTCCTAGGAGGGATTACTGTGTAGGAGTGTCACAGTGCACTCTGGGAGCTGTAGTCCTTCCTAGATAGGCTTGCTGTGCAAGAGTGTCATAGTGCATTCTGAGAGATGTAGTCCATCCTACGAGGGTTTAATGTGTGGGGGTGTCACACTGCACTCTGGGAGCTGTAGTCTTTCCTAGAAGGCATTACTGTGTGGGAGGGTCAGAGTGCACTCTGGGAGCTGTAGTCCTTCCTAGATAGGCTTGCTGTGCAAGACTGTCATAGTGCACTCTGGGAGTTGTAGTCCTTCCTAGGATGCATTACTATGTGGAACAGTCCCAGTGCACTCTGGGAGCTGTAGTCCTTACTAGAAGGCATTACTGTGTGGGAGGGTCAGAGTGCACTCTGGGAGCTGTAGTCCTTCCTAGAAAGGTTTACTGTACAAGACTATCATAGTGCATTCTGGGAGTTGTAGTCCTTACTAGGATGCATTACTATGTGGGACAGACCCAGTGCACTCTGAGAGATGTAGTCCATCCTAGGATGGATTACTGTGTGGGAGTGTCACAGTGCACTCTCGGAGATGTAGTCCTTCCTAGGAGGGATTACTGTGTAGGAGTGTCACAGTGCACTCTGGGAGCTGTAGTCCTTCCTGGAAAGGCTTACTGTGGCCCAGGGACACCCCGCAGCGAGCCATCCATAGGCAGTATCTGATGATAACTGAGATTAGAAAGGCGGTACCTGGCTCTAGCCGCCCCGTCTCCCCCTGCCTCCCATACACCCAGTCCGCATAGGTGTAGGACGTGAAGCTGAGGATGCCAAGCAAGGCAGACACTCTCCGGCAAACCGCTACGGAGAATGGACACTCCTTCAGGAAGTGGTCCATGGTCTCCAGCCGGCCAGCACACTCCCCCCTCGGGCAGTCTCGGTCCTGCTGGTTCCTACACCGAAGGTTTGCCCTAACATACAACCTGCCATGTAGGGACAGCCAAGCAATGTCCCTGTACTTGTGTGGGATGCGTTTGGATGAAATAAAACGCAGGCCCTGCCTCAGCACGGGCTCCGGAGCATCCCTAAGAGCCAGGGGAGAGGAGAAGCGTTGGGAGCGAACCCGCTCCACCCAGTTCTCCCTCTGCCCTGCCCTAACTTCCTCCCATGTAATGTCCCACAGCCGAACCAGCTTTACCAAGGATTTGTAGTAGCCTACCCCCTCCGGGAACCCTTTCCGCAACCATCCCACCCTACCTCCCCCAACCAAGGACCCCAAAATCCCTCCCACCACTGGACAACACTGTGTACCCATCCTGGGGCATCCAGATCCCCCGCCCGCCCCAGGTTAAACTGGATGAAGAGGGAGGAGAATAGCAAGACTGGGTTTACCATTCCCACCCCCCCTTCCTCCCGCGACCGGTAAGTAATATTACGTCTAACTGGGTTCATCCTGTTCCCCCACAGGAGTTGAAAGAACACGCTGTAAATTGCCGTGAAACAGCATTCCGGCAGGAGACAGATGTAGCTCAGGAACAGGAACATGGGGACCACCTGGCTCTTCAGCAACCGGACCCGGTCCTGCATGGGCATCCGCCACCCCTTCCAGCGGTCCACCTTCTCCCTCGCCTCCGCTATCCTTTGTTCCCAATTCTCCCGCCCGTAATCCCCTCCCCCAAAATACACTCCCAAAACCCTCATTTTCTCTATCCCATCCGGGAACCCACCACCTAAATTAAACCGCCGTCCCTCCGGCCCCACCCACAAGCTGGTGCTCTTGCCCAGGTTTACCCGAGACCCCGAAGCCTGGGAGTATGCTGCAAGGGTCTCCTGCAGCCTCCTCCCCTCCCTGCGATCCGCCACCCAGACGGTGACATCGTCCGCATAGGCGATGACTCGCAACACATTCCCTTTGCCTACCTCCACCCCTCTGAGCCCGTCCTCCCCCCCACTTTCCAGCCTCCTCACCAGGGGATCAATGGCGAAAGCGTACAGCAGGGGGCTCAACGGGCACCCCTGCCACACCCCCGCCGAGATCCCCACCTCCACCCCCCTCCATCCATTCACCAGGGGAAAGAATCGCGCCCCCGCATACAATAACTGAAGTTGCGCGATCCATTCCCCCGGGAATCCATAGTGGTCTAGGACCTTCCATAAAAAGCCTCACTGCACTCGGTCGAAAGCCTTGTCCTGGTCCAAGGCCACGACCAGCCTGCCCTCTCCCACCCGACTACGTTCCAGGCCCTCCCTCACCCAGGCCACTGCCTCCAGCACCCCCTTCCTGGGACCCCACACCCCTGCGGGGCTGCCAGCACTTCCCCGGAGATCTTCCTCATGCGGGCAAGGAGCATGTGAGCGAAGATCTTCCGGTCGGTGTTCAGAAGTGCAATCGGCCGCCAATTTGCCACATCCTGGGGGTCCTTGCCTTTGCTAAGGAGGACCAAAGCTGATGCCCCCATCGACTCAGGCAAGGATCCCCCTGTTCGTGCCGCCTCCCAGATTGCCAACAAGACCGGCGCCAACTGATCCCTAAACCGCTGGTAGAACTCTGCCGGGAGTCCGTCTGGCCCCGGCGCCGTCCTGCGCCGCAAGGCCCCAATGGCCTCCTGTACCTCCCGCAGTGTCCACGGCCGCAGCAAGGCCCGAAGATGAGGCCCCCCCTTACCCACCCCTGGGGTTTCCTCAATGTACCTCACCATGGCCTCCTCCCCCAACTGTTGGTCCAAAAAGACCCGCCCAAAGTGGGTCCCCATCACCTGCAAGATACCTTCCCTAGACTGCTGGAGCGTCCCCCCCCTCATCCCTTCGCTTCCTCAGAGCAGTTCCTAGCCGGGTGACCTCCCTCCCCTGCCTCCTCGCCTGACGGAGAAAGAACCCCCTGGTGCGGTGTTTCAAAACTTCCCACCAGTCCCCTAGGGAAGGGAAGACACCCTGAATGGATACCTGGTCTGCCAGAAACTCCAGATACTCCTGGTACAACACCCCCTCCCTCAACCATTTCTGATTTAAACGCCACAATCCTTTCCCCAATCCGTGAATCCCCCCTCCCCCCAGCTCGACCAGCACCATCTTGTGGTCTGAGAAATCAACCTCTACCACCCTTGGTGCCTTCCCACACGCCCCTCCCCGAACTAAAAACCGGTCGATTCTACTTCTACAAGTGCGTCCCACCACCAAACTCTATGTGCGCGTCCACCAATCCCGCTCCCTTCATGATCCCTGCTAGCCGTACCCCATCGTAACCTACTTGCGCCGCCCTCCCCCCCCCCCATCCTCCTTCCTCAGGACTGTGTTAAAATCCCCCCCCCCCCCCACACTAGCTGCCGTGAGGTGTAAAGGTACGGCCGAATTTTCCCAAACAGTGCTGCCCTTCCCCGTTTGCTTTGCGGCCCGTAGATGTTAATCACCCGCAAAGCCACCCCCCCGCAATCTCACATCTAACACCAGACACCTCCCAATTCCCAGCTCCACCACCCTCTGGATCTCTACTTTAAAGGTTTTGAAGAGGATGCCTATCCCCCCCATACCGTTCCCCTGCCAGACCCCAAATAGAGGGCCCCCATCTCCAGGCCTGCTTTGCCCGCCGAACCTCCTCCAGCGTTCGCAGCCTGGTCTCCTGCAGAAGAAAACAGTCCCCCGCCACGGCAGAGAGGCCATCGAACGCCAAGCATCTCGCCCTCTGGGAGGCGACACTAGCCACATTAAGTGTGGCGAATGTTAACAGCAGTCCCGCCATCATTGTGCCGTTCCATACCCCCCGCCCTCCTGGCTACCTTCCCTCTGCTCCTTACTACCATCAGGGATCCCTTCCCCTTCCCCCTCCCCTTCCTCGTCCGCCCAGTCACCCGGACCCCTAGCTCAAAAGCCCCCCCCCCCTTCCTTACTTTCTTCCTCCCCTTCTTCTCTTTTCTTCGCCCACCTCCCTTCCTCCTTGGGAGTACGTCCACTGACCCTCCCCTCCTGTCCCCTCTCCCGCCCCTTCTGCCCCTTCTTCGACCCCCTCCATCAATCACTGCCTCCAGCCCATCCTCCCTCTCCTCTCTTGCCTTCATCCCTGCCTCCTGTCCTACCCTCCTTTTCTCCCCCCACCCTCCCTTCAGCCACCCCCAATCTGTCCCCCACCTCCCCGACCTCCTCCACTTACCATTTCCTCCTCTTCGTCCCTCAAAACCTCTCCCTCTTCTTCTTCTTCCTTTTACCCGCTGTTCCCTTTCCAGTGTCTGCCATGCTTTCCAACCCATCCTGCCGGCTCACCCCATCCTCTCCTTCCTCTCCTGCCAGTTCGTCACCCCCCTCCCTCATCTTCCAATCCCCTAAATCTGTTCTCTTCTTCTATCCCCATTCCTGCCTCCCCTCCCCCTTCCTCCCGTACCCCCGTCACCTTCCGTTGTTTTTTTGACACCCGTGTCCAACCCTCATCTGCCCTGTCCTGCCGCTTCCGCCCTTCCCCCAACCCTCCCCCACCTCCCACTCCCTGTCCCTCCGCAGCCTCCTTTCCCCCCCACCCCGGGAACCTGATCTCGCCCTACATTCACTCCCCCCCCTCTCCCTCTGAACTGGACCGCCCCCTCCCATGTCCTCCTCTCCCCCATTATGGGAGGCCCAAGGGCAAGCTCTGAATGCATGCCCCAGACCCCCACACAAATTACACCGGATAGATGCACAAGACTCCGTAGGATGCTGCTTAGACCCGCACTTCCCACACTGCCGTACTGGGCACGACATACTAAAATGTCTGAATGACCCGCACTTGTGACATTGCCGCGGCTGCCCCTTGTAAAAGCAGAGGATCCGATCCCTGCCAATGAACGCCGCGGAGGAATGTGCTGGGTCACGTGCCCTGCCTGCTTCAGCCTAACCTGCGCACACCATCCCTCCCGCCCACACCCTACGGGGGTCAGGGAGCTGGACAAGGGGGTACGCAATTCTGCGTACCGCTGTTAGCCAGAAGGCCAGGTCCGCCCCTGAGATAGATTCATTTTCGGACCAGCAGGGTTACCTGCACCAGGTCAGGTCTGCTGATCGGTACGGCCTAAAGTTTTCTCCAATCCCCTTTCCCCCTTACCCCCTCGTATTTCTCCCAGAAGACCTCCATGCCTCGCTGGGTCAGAAAACTAACATCATATTCTGGGATATTCACCGGTGGATACAGGCATAGAGGTCCTCTGGGAGAAATCCTAAACCCAAGACCAACTTCAGGGCCTCATCCCTACTTGGCATCCCACCCCCCCCCCCCCCCACCTTAACTGAATCACATTCCTCCTTTTTGGGAACCTGGCCCCCCCCACCCTCCCCCTCATCCTTCCTGCCCCCCCATTCCCCCTGCAACCCACCCTCCCCCCTACTACCGCCTGCAAAGGATGGAGAACCCCCCCACCGTCCCCCTCCTCCATCTCCTGCACTGAGACCCCCTGCTCCTGCTGTGCCGTACCCCCTCTCTCTCTCTTTGCCCCCCATCTCAGCCTCCCTACCCTTCTCTCCCTTCTATCAGCAGACTTTGCACATCCCCTGCCTTCACAGTGTCCTTCTGTACCATTTCCCCTGCAGCAAAAAACCTGCCATTGTCTCCTTCAACATGTTCGCTAGAGACAGTGAGAGCAGGTTCCCCTAAATATTTGTTCCCCTCCCAATGCCCCTGACCCCCTCCCCCGCCCACCGAGCCAACCCTCCCCTCCCGGCCCGAACACTTCCCCCTGGCTCGCACCCCCGCAGCCTGGCCAACTTCAAAGTCAAAGGTACCAGTCAAGTTTCCTTCTGGCGCACACTGCAAGGCAAACACCTCCCGCTCCTCCCCCCCCTCCTTCCCCCCCGAACCTGCTCTCTGTGCTGGGCCCTCCTTGCAACGGGCTGCTCCAGCTTTCCCTGTGCGGGTCCCGCTGTGTTCCTGTGAACTGGCTCCCCTCTGGCGTCCTGCTTCGTTGGGAACTTCCTGCTCTGCCGTTTTGCCAAGTAAGAGTGGCTTCCCGCACTCCAGCACCACTCGCTCTCCCAAACGTGGGGAATCCTCCTACGCTGTAGCATTCTCCCCTGCTGGCCACTGCAGCTCCTCTGCGGCCATCCCTGCTCCTCCAGCCCGATTGGCTGGCGCCTCCTGCTCCAATGTGCTGGGCGGGCGTGGCATCCTGCCACCCAGCAGCGCAGTTCCTTGCCATTCTGAACCTTTTTGTGGGGAACACTGTGTGTCCTCCTGTGCTTTCTCTATCGAAAACCACTCCTCTTCACCTGCTTTTCTTCCTGCATTCTCCTTTAAGAGGCAGCTCCCTGCTGGAACATCTCCACTTTCAGTCCTTAGCCCTGCTGCAGGCTGATTGTGGCTGGAACATCCTGCTCCTCAGAGCTTCGTGGGTGAGGCCTCCCAGGCATTTTTTCCTTGCCGTCTGCTCCTACTACAGGCAATGGGAACAGGACAACCTCCTCTTCTCCAGGTAAGTTCTCTGTTTCAACTTCCACCACCACTTCTGTGGAAAAAGGTCTCTCTCCTGAAATTCCAGCCTCTGTTTCAACAATTTGAAAAGTCTTGGTGGTAAAGTTTTTTTCCTATTCTGCTCTCCCACACTCAAGTGCTCTCAATGAGGCTTCCACAGCCCCACCTTCAGTCCTGCTTACTCCAGAAGCTGCCTGCAGAGGCCAAGGTATTGCATGAATTTTAATGTATTTTGGGTGCTTGTTCCTGGCAGCTCCCCTGATGCTTCAATGTTCTGGGGTCCAAAGCCTGGGCTGATTCCTTCCTGCTCTGTTTGTTGCTTCCACTGTGCCGAGGCTGACGGGGCCTGTCCCCCCGAGGCCATCCTGTCTCTGTTGATATAGAGTTCTCTCAGAGGATTTCCAGGGCCTTTCCTCAGGGCCCTCAGCAGCTGTTCTTTTTTCTGGAGAAGCCTAAGCAGCCTGGTTTCCTCTTTCATATAGGTCTTGCGATGCTCTGCTGGGGCCAGCCTGCTCAGGGCTTTTGCCATTTTGACTCGCTTCCCCAGGTCCACCACCTCCTTCTCCATACTTTTAATTCTCTTCACCATTTTAATTATGCCACTGGCCGGGTCCTCTGGATCCTGGCAGTAGTCCACAAGCTCTTCCTCCTCTAGATCGTCACTATCGTCACTGCCTTCCTCCTCCACCTCCGGCAGGGCCTCTTGACAGATCTCCATTACCACTCTTTCCTTCTCAGACCAGCTCTTCTCTAGGGCCTCCGCCAGCTCTCTCCCCACCTCACCTGCTGGACGTCGTGCAGCCACGAGGGGGGTACCAGTTTGGCTTCCTCCCTTGGATTCTGGCCCTCTTCTATCCACAGGGCTCCTTTCCCTCCTCCCTGCGGCACTGCAAGGGAGGGGACCGCTTTTCCTGACCCTCTGGTCCCTGAACCCAAGAGGCCCCATGGCCTGGGCCTGTCCTGGGGAACGCTCCCCAGAGGCCCTCCACATCCTTGGGGAGGGAGCTAGGCCTCACTCTCCTCCCACTGGAAGTCTGCAGAGCTCTCTGAAACACCTCCTTCCACCTCAGCAGACTGGATGGACCGTGCAAGTCTTTTTCTGCCGTCATCTACTATGTTACTAAGAGGCATATTTTCAAAGCACTTAGCCTCCCAAAGTTCCATAGAAACCTATGGAACTTAGCCTCCCAAAGTGCTTTGAAAATATGCCTCTATGTTACTATGTAAATCTATGAGCAGCTCTATCCAAGTTGTCATTCTTTATTGTTAAAGGGAAGTCGTCCCATCCCCTTTATCATTTTCGTCACCCTTCTCTGTATAGAAAAATTTTAATAAACCATAAGTTTTCAGAATATCAGTATGCAGACTTGATTCTAATGCAGTGGAGGTAATGCTTGCAAAATCTCAGACAACTAGTGCTCAAATATTTCTTTATTATAAATTGTAAATCCACACATACTAAACCCAACAACTCATCATACATCATACAAACCATTCCAACTACTCATACACCCCAACCACATCACATGCATTCATCCAACAATACCCACATGAATCAACATAAGCTTCCAACAATTATACATTTAAGATATTAAATGGTACAGACTTCAAAAATAGGGAGACCACATAATTCTCTTGACAATGTTCTCACATATGTGTAAATCAAGTCCTTAGATCATATTCTCACACACCAGTCGAATGATGACACAACCGTTGTTCCTGTTGTTCAACATTCAAATATAATGACGTAACCACGTCCCGGTTGTGTAAATCAATTCACAAAATTCTAAGTTTCCACTTGCAACTCACTGCTTTCCACAAATATATTCTAATCAATGTGATTCTTCCACCATGATTGCTCGGTGATTGTTGGAATGGTTTGTATGATGTATGATGAGTTGTTGGGTTTAGTATATCATTATGTGTGGATTTACAATTTATAACAAAGAAACTATTTGAGCAATAGTTGTCAGAGATTTTGTAGTCTTGCACAGTGAGAGTTACAGCTATTTTGAAAAGTATTTATCCCTGTGTATGCATATTGTTTATGGATATCCTAAAAACCTGACTGGCTTAGTGTGTCCCAAAGACCGGGCCGAGACCCACTGGCTTAATGGGATAGTGAGGAAACAACATTTTTCCTAAGGCCAATGTTGTTAGCTGCCAAATGCTGGAAGATGGTGCGAAATATTATTTTGTGCATGCAGAACCGTTCCCACTTAAAAGCAAAGTGATCAAGTTAGTTATTCACAGTTTGGAGAACATTTTAGGAGTATTATGCTCTCAATGAGAAATGTGAATGCTGACATATACGACTTGTCCTACTTTGCTCTTGTCTGTCTTTGAATTGAGTCCATAATTGCACTGCACTGCACAGGATGTAAAGAACAATGGTCTTCCCCTCAAAATTTTGGTCGGTGCTTAACTTATCTAAGCTTACAATGCCACTCTCGCCTTGCTCTGGACACCCTCCGCACCATCCACCTCCCGTCCCACTAAGCGTACTATTCCCCTGCCATGGCCTTGCATCCATTACCATCGCTCCTGCGCCCGATCTGCTGAACAGCTCTGGAGGAAATCCCGCACCCACTCAGATTTCCTTCACTACAAATTCATGCTACCCTCCTTCCAATCCTCCCTATTCCTTGCCAAACAGGATTATTACACCCAATTGACCAATTCTCTTAGCTCCAACCCCCGTCGTCTCTTCGCCACCCTTAACTCCCTCCTTAAAGTGCCCTCTACTCCCACCCCCCCCTCGCTCTCTCCTCAATCACTGGCCGATTACTTCCACGACAAGGTGCAAAAGATCAACCTTGAATTCACTACCAAGCCATCTCCTCCTCTTCACCCTTCAACCCTCTCCCTCAACCAATCAACCCAGGCCTCCTTCTCCTCCTTTCCGGACATCACCAAGGAGGAAACCGCTCGCCTTCTTTCCTCATCGAAATCCACCACCTGCTCTTCTGATCCCATCCCCACCAACTTACCTAACATCATCTCTCATACTGTCACCCCCTCCATCTGTCATATCCTCAACCTCTCTCCACTGCAACTGTCCCTGACACCTTCAAGCACGCCGTAGTCACACCTCTCCTCAAAAAACCATCACTTGACCCTACCTGTCCCTCCAACTACGGCCCCATCTCCCTCCTACCCTTCCTCTCTAAAATACTTGAGCACGCCATTCACAGCCGCTGCCTTGATTTTCTCTCCTCTCATGCCATCCTCGATCCACTTCAATTCGGTTTTCGCCCTCTACACTCGACAGAAACAGCACTCTCTAAAGTCTGCAATGACCTGCTCCTGGCCCAATCCAGAGGCCACTACTCCATCCTCATCCTCCTCAATCTATCTGTCGCTTTTGACACTGTCAATCATGATTTACTTCTCGCCACACTGTCCTCATTTGGGTTCCAGGGCTCTGTCCTCTCCTGGTTCTCCTCCTATCTCTCCCACCGCACCTTCAGAGTTCACTCTCATGGATCCTCCTCCACCCCCATCCCGCTATCTGTTGGTGTTTCCCAGGGATCTGTCCTTGGACCCCTTCTCTTCTCAATCTACACCTCTTCCCTGGGCTCACTGATCTCATCTCATGGCTTCCAGTATCATCTCTATGCTGATGACACCCAGCTGTATCTCTCCACACCAGACATCACTGCGGAGACCCAGGCAAAGGTATCAGCCTGCTTATCTGACATTGCTGCCTGGATGTCCAACCGCCACCTGAAACTGAACATGTCCAAGACCGAGCTCATCGTCTGCCCACCAAAACCCACTTCTCCTCTTCCTCCACTTTCTATCTCAGTTGATAACACCCTCATCCTCCCCGTCTCATCTGCCCGCAACCTCGGAGTCGTCATTGACTCCTCCCTCTCCTTTTCCTCTCCTCTCACGAAGTTACTCAGACCAACTTTATTTTGTTAATATAAGCACAACAAAATTGATCAGTACTGGGACTGGTGCTATTTAACATATTTATACATTTATTTATTTTTAAAAAGTTATATACCACCTCTAACTGGAAATCGGAATGAGTGAGTTGATTACATTTGCAGATGAAACAAAACTATTCAAGGTTGTTAAAACACGTGCGGACTGTGAAAAATTGCAGGAAGCCCTTAGGAGATTGGAAGACTGGGTGTCCAAATGGCAGATGAAATTTAATGTAGACAAATGCAAAGTGATGCACATTTGGAAGAATAATCCTAATTATAGTTACCTGATGCTAGGGTCCACCTTGGGAGTCTGCATTCAAGAAAAAGATCTAGGTGTTATTGTAGATAATATACTAAATCTTCTGTCCAGTGTGAGGCAGCAGCCAAAAAAGCAAACAGGATTCTAGGAATTATTAAGAAAGGGATGGTAAATAAGACCAAAAATTCTATAATGCCTCTGTATCGCTCCAAGGTGCAACCTCATCTTGAGTATTGCATTGTTCTGCTTGCCATATCACAAAAAAGATAAAGCGGAATGTAAAAAGCTTCAAAGAAGAGTGACCAAAATGAAAGGGTATGGAACTCCTCTCGTATGAGGTATAGCTAAAGAGATGGAGGAGGAGAGATATGACTGAGGTCTACAAAATCCTGAGTGGTGTAGAATGAGTAGAACTGAATCGACTTTTTACTCGTTCCAAAAGAACAAAGACTAGGGGATACTGTTGGGGTCGGCCAAATGCCTTGGATTTGGCCGGGTTTGAGATGGCCGGCATTGGTTTTCACCGATAATGGAAACCGATGCCGGCCATCTCAAACCTGGCCAAATCCAAGGCATTTGGTCGGAGCCAGCATTCATAGTGCACTGGCCCCCCTCACATGCCAGGAGACCAACCGGGCACCCTAGGGGGCACTGCAGTGGAGTTCATTAACTGCTCCCAGGTACATAGCTCCCTTCCCTTGGGTGCTGAGCCCCCCAAAACCCACTCCCCACAACTGTTCACCACTACCATAGCCCTTATGGGTGAAGGGGGGCACCTACATGTGGGTACAGTGGGTTTCGGGTAGGTATTGGAGGGCTCCCATTTACCACCACAAGTGTAAAAGGTAGGGGGTATGGGCCAGGGATAAAGGCAGTCATGGAGTATTCATGTTCAGTCACTGAGGAGCCCTAGGGTTTGTTTGTGGATTAATACCTTTCAAATATTTGAACAGCTGTATCATATCACCCCTGTTTCTCCTTTCCTCCAGGGTATACATGTTCAGGTCAGCAAGTGTCTCCTCATACGTCTTGTAACGCAAATCCCATACCATTCTTGTAGCTTTTCTTTGCACCGCTTCAATTCTTTTTACATCCTTAGCAAGATGCGGCCTCCAAAACTGAACACAATAATCCAGGTGGGGCCTCACCAACTAGTTATACAGGGGCATTAAAACCTCTTTTCTTCTGCTGGTCACACCTGTCTCTATACAGCCTAGCAACCTTCTAGCTACGGCCACTGCCTTGTCACACTGCTTCGTCGCCTTCAAATCTTCAGATACTATCATCCAAGATCCCTCTCCCCGTCCGTACATATCAGACTCTCACCGCCTAACACATACGTCTCCCGTGGATTTCTACTCCCTAAGTGCATCACTTTGCATTTCTTCACATTGAATTTTAATTGCCAAACCTTAGACCATTCTTCTAGCTTCTGCAGATGTTCAGTTCAGGCAGGTGGAGAGAGGTGTCCTAACTGCCGGCTATAAGGATCGCCTAAAACAACATACAAACCTGACATCCAAAAATGAGAGAGAATGCTTGTCTATAATTGCGACTCTTACACAGAAAAAAAGCACAAATGCAAAGTCATAAAATGTTTGCAGTGTGGTGATCCTGTACTGAAAGGCGAATAACATTTATGCTATATGACAAGGCTGGATAGACGTAAAACATATGAAAGGTATATCATTTAAGACTGTGAATATATGCAGGAGACAGGGTTACACATCCATAAAGATCCTCTAAGTTTTTTTTTCTCCCTTCTTCTCATTTTATCATAGTCTCTTTTTTGAAAGTTAAATGCTAACATATTGGATTTCCTGTGTGTACTCTCGGCCATTTCAGGTTTCTAGTTGTTTCTTCCTCCACTCCTAGATATTTATATGAACCTTCCTGTGTGAACCATTCGGTCGTTTCTACTACTACTACTACTACTTATCATTTCTATAGGTTCTTGAGGTTTACCTTCTAACAGAAGCTTTTATTACACTCAGTGCATGAAAATGGCTTCACTCCTGTGTGGATTCTCTGCTGCTGTATCATGTATTTCTTCAACCTGAAGCATTTGCCACACTCAGTACATGGAAATGGTTTTACTCCTCAGTGGCTATTCTGGTGCATAGTGAGTGTCTCCTTGTCAACGAAGGTCTTACCACACTCAGTACACATAAATGACTTCACTCCTGTGTGAACTCTGTGGTGCCTTGCGAGATGTCCCATCTCCCTGAAGCTTTTATTACACTCAGTGCAGATAAACGGTTTCCCTCCAGTGTGGATTCTCTGGTGTTTTGAGAGGTTTGTTTTATGACTGAAGTTTTTATTACACTCAGTGCAGATGAATGGTTTCATTCATGTGTGGATTCTCTGGTGTCTGGTAAGATAGTGCCTCTGACTGAAGCTTTTATTACACTCAGGGCAGATGAATGGTTTCATTCCTGTGTGGATTCTCTGGTGTTTTGTGAGGTGTCCCTTCTGCCTGAAGCTTTTATTACACTCCGTGCAGATGAATGGTTTCATTCCTGTGTGGATTCTCTGGTGTGTTGTGAGGCTTGGTTTATGAGTGAAGCTTTTACCACACTCACTACATGTATATGGTTTCATTCCTGTGTGGATTCTCCGGTGTATTGTGAGGCCTGTTTTATGAATGAAGCTTTTATTGCACTCAGTGCAGATAAACAGTTTCATTCCTGTGTGGATTCTCTGGTGTATTGTGAGGCCTGTTTTATCAATGAAGCTTTTATAGCACTCAGTGCAGATAAACGGTTTCATTCCTGTGTGGATTCTCTGGTGTATTGTGAGGCTTACCTTCTGCCTGAAGCTTTTATTACACTCAGTGCAGATGAATGGTTTCACTCCTGTGTGGATTCTCTGGTGTATTGTGAGGCTTACCTTCTGCCTGAAGCTTTTATTACACTCAGTGCAGATGAATGGTTTCACTCCTGTGTGGATTCTCTGGTGTATTGTGAGGCCTCTTTTATCAATGAAGCTTTTATTGCACTCAGTGCAGATAAACGGTTTCATTCCTGTGTGGATTCTCTGGTGTATTGTGAGGCTTACCTTCTGACTGAAGCTTTTATTACACTCAGTGCAGATGAATGGTTTCATTCCTGTGTGGATTCTCTGGTGTTGTGTGAGGCTTGATTTCTGACTGAAGCTTTTATTACACTCAGTGCAGATGAATGGTTTCATCCCTGTGTGGGTTCTCTGGTGTTCTGTGAGGTATTTCTTCCGAATGAAGCTTTTATTACATTCAGTGCAGATGAATGGTTTCATTCCTGTGTGGATTCTCTGGTGTTTTGTGAGGCTTGTTTTATGATTAAAGCTTTTATTACACTCAGTGCAGATGAATGGTTTCATTCCTGTGTGGATTCTCTGGTGTTTTGTGAGGTCTCCCTTCTGCCTGAAGCTTTTATTACACTCACTGCAGATGAATGGTTTCATTCCTGTGTGGATTCTCTGGTGTTCTGTGAGGCTTGTTTTATGACTGAAGCTTTTATTACACTCACTGCAGAAATATGGTTTCACTCCTGTGTGGATTCTCTGGTGTTCTGTGAGGTGTCCTTTCCGACTGAAGCTTTTATTACACTCAGTGCAGATGAATGGTTTCATTCCTGTGTGGATTCTCTGGTGTTCTGTGAGGTATTTCTTCCGAATGAAGCTTTTATTACACTCAGTGCAGATGAATGGTTTCATTCCTGTGTGAATTCTCTGGTGTTCTGTGAAGTGTCCCTTTTGACTGAAGCTTTTATTACACTCAGTGCAGATGAATGGTTTCATTCCTGTGTGAATTCTCTGGTGTTCTGTGAAGTGTCCCTTTTGACTGAAGCTTTTATTACACTCAGTGCAGATGAATGGTTTCATTCCTGTGTGAATTCTCTGGTGTTTTGTGAGATTTGCCTTCTGACTGAAGCTTTGATTACACTCAGTGCAGATGAATGGTTTCATTCCTGTGTGAATTCTCTGGTGTTTTGTGAGGTTTCCCTTCTGCCTGAAGCTTTTATTACACTCACTACAGATGAATGGTTTCATTCCTGTGTGAATTCTCTGGTGTTCTGTGAAGTGTCCCTTTTGACTGAAGCTTTTATTACACTCACTGCAGATGAATGGTTTCATTCCTGTGTGAATTCTCTGGTGTTTTGTGAGATTTGCCTTCTGACTGAAGCTTTGATTACACTCAGTGCAGATGAATGGTTTCATTCCTGTGTGAATTCTCTGGTGTTTTGTGAGGTTTCCCTTCTGCCTGAAGCTTTTATTACACTCACTACAGATGAATGGTTTCATTCCTGTGTGAATTCTCTGGTGTTCTGTGAAGTGTCCCTTTTGACTGAAGCTTTTATTACACTCAGTGCAGATGAATGGTTTCATTCCTGTGTGAATTCTCTGGTGTTTTGTGAGATTTGCCTTCTGACTGAAGCTTTGATTACACTCAGTGCAGATGAATGGTTTCATTCCTGTGTGAATTCTCTGGTGTTTTGTGAGGTTTCCCTTCTGCCTGAAGCTTTTATTACACTCACTACAGATGAATGGTTTCATTCCTGTGTGAACTCTGTGGTGCCTTGCGAGATGACCCTTCCGACTGAAGCTTTTATTACACTCAGTACAGTTAAGTGGTTTCATTCCTTTGTGGATTCTCTTGTGCATTGGGAGGTTTCTTTTCCAGCAACCACTTGTACCACTGTCAGCAGAAGTACACAAGCTCTCATTTTTCTGAATTTTCTGGTACTTTGAGAGGTCTGTCTTTATGCAAAAGACTTTTTCAGGTTTAGTCATTGATCCTTCAGCAGTCTGAGCTGTTTTATGATCTGTGAATGTTTCTCTATGGCTGAATTTTTTCTTACATTCAGCACTTGAAACTAGTATCTCTTCTGGCTGGAATTTTGCATTTCTTATGACGTTTTCTTCCTGACTGAAGCTTTTGTCATGACTAGAACATGCAGATAATCCCTCATCAGTGTCACTTTTCTGGTATTTTGTAACGCTTCCCTTATTGATAATAGTTTTCTCATCTACCGTAGTTGTACACACTCTAGTTTCTTTATTATTGTTCTCATGTTTCTCTTTCTTCCTACTGAAATCTTTCCCACACTCAGAACCTATACAGTGGGTCTCTCTTATGCATGTTTTCTGCTGTTGCTGTAGTTCTCTCTTTTGACTGAAGGTTTTCCCACAGTCCGTACCTGTATATGGTCTCTCTTCAGTATCGGATCTCTGATGTGATTTCAGAGTTAAATGATCATTAAGGAATATCTCACATCCATCACACAAACATTTCTGAACTCTCATTGGGTTTGTCTGTTCTTCCACTGTTTGTGTGATATTACTGGTACAATGTTCACACGGAGCTGAGCTTCCTATTGAAGGTTTTAGTTTATTTTGATTTTTTCCCTTTTCTCCCCAGTCAGAACAGGACAAAGTCTCTTCGTTCTCTCTTTCTGAGAACATCTTTTCCTCTTCAGGCTTCTCACTGAGCTTCCATTTATGTGTCTCTGCATTACTGTTCTTAGGGTCATCTTCTTCTAAATAAATTTAAAAACAGAGCATTGTATAGTACTGTAGGAGAACAGCAGTTTAACGAGTTCAATAAAAAATCTGTATAAATAAATTGTAAATTTTCCATCCCCTCCCTGTTGGGAATACATTTCCAAGCTAATCACTACCAGGGATGAATACAGAATATATGATTATATTCAAGTTGATATTTAAAAGCACCTTTTGGTCTTTGTACATAGATATCGTTTAGCCCTATAACTGCTCTTTATCAGACAGGCTGCAAGATGCAAGGCTAAACCTTCAGGGTGCTTGTTCCCCAGATAAACTAAGTTGGGCGTTACCTGATCCTGAAGTTCACAGGAAGAGATTCACCATTACCCAATCATACATTTGTTACAGAAGCTTAGTTATTCTAAATATGAGAAGAGACATCTGATTGCAAAGTTGCGCATGCTCGACCGGCCGATTGGCCGACTGTTTTATGATGGAATTCGGTAGGGAACGGCTCTAACGACGACTTTAGTGCATCTGGGCCTCAGTGCCAGCAAAGTTCCTGTTTCTACACAATAGCCCTAGGACTTGTTTCACCTCCTTCTTCACCCCTCCCTGTTGCTGTATTTGCAAGTGGAATGTTAGATAAGAACTTCTGCTGGAATTCTGCCTATGAACTCCTGATGACCTTACCTTGATGCATTACAGAGTTGGGGAGACTCTGCTTCACAGAGAGAAGGGCAGGAATCTTAGGAGTTACACAGTAGTCCACCATTTTATGGATTGTAAATTTATACAATATGCTGAGCTGGGCTAAGCTCCTCCATCGAGTCTCCAACAGTGGCCGATCTGGTCACAAGTGCCAGGCAGATCCCAAAAAGCAGATCTATTTCTCATGATTCATTTTCCACTGATGAGCAATGGAATCCCCAAGTCTATTTATGGGCTTTTCCTCCAGAAACTTTGAAACCTCTTTTGAATCCCTCTCTATTAGCTGCTTTGACCACATCCTCCAGCAAATGAGTCCACAGTTTAATTATGAGTTGCAGGTAAATGGCAGATGATGTTTAATGTGAGCAAGTGCAAAGTGATGCATGTGGGAAAGAGGAACCCGAACTATAGCTACGTAATGCAAGGTTCTGCGTTAGGAGTCACCGACCAAGAAAGGGATCTCGGCATCGTTGTTGATGATACATTGAAATGCTCTGCTCAGAGTGCTGAGGCATCTAAGAGAGCAAATAGAATGTTAGGTATTATTAGGAAAGGAATGGAAAAAAAATGAGGACAGTGCCTTTGTATCGGTCCATGGTGCGACCGCACCTCAAATATTTTGTTCACTTCTGGTCGCTGCATCTCAAAAAAGATACAGTGGAATTGGAAAAGAACAGAGAAGGGTGATGAAAATGGTAAAGGGGATGGGACGACTTCCCTATGAGGAAAGGCTGAAGCGTCTAGGGCTCTTCAGCTTGGAGAAGAGACGGCTGAGGGGAGATATGATAGAGGTCTATAAAATAATGAGTGGAGTGGAACGGGTAGACGTGAATCGTTTGTTTAATCTTTCCAAAAATACTAGGACTAGGGGGCATGCGATGAAGCTACAATGTAGTAAATTTAATACAAATCTGAGAAAATGTTTCTTCACTCAACGTTTAATTAAACTCTGGAATTCATTGCCAGAGAATGTGGTAAAGGCAGATCACAAAAAGCGAGGTTAGCTTAGCGGGGTTTAAAAAGGGTCTGGCCGGCTTCCTAAAGACCATTATTTAATTGGCTTGGGAAAATCCACTGCTTATTTCTGGGATAAGCATCATAAAATGTATTAAGCTTTGCTGGGATCTTGCTAGGTATTTGTGACCTGGATTGTCCACTGTTGGAAACAGGATGCTGGGCTTGATGGACCTTTGGTCTGTCCCAGTGTGGCAATACTTATGTACATTCTCTTAGGCTTATTATGATGTTGTGGTTGTCCGTCTGAGTAAGTGGAACAGACGTTTCAGCCAACATGCTGTGGCTTTCTTCACGGTAACTGAAATGTCGGTTCTTCTTACTCAAACGCGGCAAGACCCAGATAACTACAATAATAAACCTTTCAACGATTTTTCAATCTGCTGTTCTTTACTTGGTTTTGAGATAACAAACAGACAATGCATCTAACAATAAAGCTACTAGCTTTGGCTCCGATAGCCCTCTACAGTAGAAGATGAAACAACCACTGACCCAGCAAAGCCTCAACCTCCCCTTCCCCTCCCCAAACATAGAATCATGATGGCCCATCCAGTCTGCCTTTCCTGAGAAACCACTAACTCCTCCTTTTCCTAACAGATCCCACCTGCCTGTCCCATGCTGTCTTAAATTGACAGTCTTTGTTGCCACGACCTCCACCACCCTTTCCGTGAACAAATACTTTCGTACATTCCTCCTAAGCCTATTTATTTTAACTTCAATGTATATGATACCCTAAGAATGCCAGTCATAGTTATTGAAGGTTTTACAGACAGGAATCGAAACAATACTCCAATGAAAACAGAAGAATCTTAGAAACAGACCCATCCCAGGTACTAATGTCATCTCGCCATCGCTCATTATCAGTCACACCGGCTTCCTGTAGTGAGACTCACCCACTGCCAGTCAGTAAGAATAACGGGAAACCCTTACCTAGAGACATCAGGATCTCATAGTTCTCCTTCATCACCTCCCTCCAAAGCTCCTTCTGCTCCTCATCTAAATACTCCCACTCCTCCTGGGAGAAAGAGACAGAGACGTCCTCAAATGTCACCCGCATCTGAAACACAAACCAGAAATACAGTCAGATTTCAGCTCCTGCCTTTGTTATTGGGGTTGGAACTGTGCAGATTTGTTAAAGATTCAGCTTTATCTATCTTTTTGTGTAGAATTCCCCCCCCCCCCCCCCCGGCATTAACACCCAGCTCTTCTGTTCTCCAGGACTGACTCCGCCTAAGCCATCTCCCAGCTCAGGCTTGATTACCCCATCCCCTCAGTAATCTCAGTCTCCAACTAGTAAGAACCCCTCCCTAAGAAGGCTGACCCCCTCCCCCCCCCCACCCAGCAGTTTTCTCTGCCCCAACCTTTATTTCCTTTTTACTCATTCCAAGAATTCCACCTCCCCATTCCTCCCAGAGCATACAAATCCCATACCTCTGTCAATCTGCAGCCCCCCCCCCCCCAGCAGTAAAAACACCCAGAGCTCTCTCTCATACTGGACACACTGGTTCTTTCTGAAATCCCTCTTGCCCCCAGCACATAAACTTCCACAGCTCTCTCAAAATACCCCCAACCCACATAGCCCTCAGCTCACACCCTCCACTGTTCTCTCAACATCCTCAGCACTCACAGCATCATAGCCATCCCAACGCCTTCCCCCCCACCGCATATACACTCTCCCCACAGCTCTTTTGGGCCGATGATCAGAAGCAAACACAGGCGCTAGAGGCTGCTACCACCCCATGATCAGAGCAACCAAGTGCGTGAAACACTACTACTACTACTACTACTTAACATTTCTAAAGCGCTACTAGGGTTACGCAGCGCTGTACAATTTAACAAAAAGAGACAGTCCCTGCTCAAAGAGCTTACAATCTAAAGGACGCGTGAACAGTCAGACCGATAGGGGCAGACAAATTGAGGCAGTCTGGAATTCCTGAAAGGTAAGAGTTAGGTGCTGAACGCAGCATTGAAGAGGTGGGCTTTAAGCAAAGACTTGAAGATGGGCAGGGCAAGCTCTGAACGCAACTAGCATGCAAATGAATGCAAAACAGGGCTCTTCGCATAAGTAGCATGCAAATGCATGCTAAACATATTCATCCCCAATGATCAGCGACCAGCACGCAAAAGATTGGCTTGCTGGCTGCGGCAAACCTTACACCATTGGGGAGGAATGGTGAACCCTGTCCAGCATACATTTGCATGCTAGCAGGTCTCCATTCCCCCCAATGCAGCAGCCCCCCACAGGAACCTTGACCCGACCCCCCGCCCAGCAACAGGGGACTGGACATCCAGTGTGTCTCCAGCGCCCAGATGTCCCTGGTGGCCCAGTGGGTCACGGGTTAATCCCCCCACCCACCCACCTGGTGGTCTAGCGGCGCTTCCCTACCCCCCTACCTTCAGTTGAAGGAGAGAGGTGGCCTCCTCTGGGATGTGCTGGGCTTCACACCGCGCCGATGGAAGGAGACCACCTTTTGACAACCCAGACTTGTCTACCCCATGCTCAAATTTGCATGCAATTATCTCTAATCAGAGGTCCAGTAAAGCCCCCTGCTCTTCCAGCACTATTTTCAGAGCGCTGTTTGGAACAGCACGGGGCTTTTGATCATCTGCCCATTTGTGAATATTGCCAATACATATCACCAGCTGTCTCCCTCCCTCCCTCCCATACGGAACTTCTCCTGTCCTATGGAATCCCCAAAATTCAGCCACGTTTCACCCCTGACACCCCCAGCTTTTCCTCTTTGTCCCTCCTGCAGCACCCCCTCCTCAGCTTGCCCTTTTCATCTCCTCTCTCTCGCTCTCCTCAATCCCCAATCTCTCCTTCCATCCCTAGTATGCACCTGCCCTCTCGCTGAGGATTGTAGGTCAGTTCCGCCTGGACACTTCCCACCGGATCGTTCCCACCCACCCTCAAAATGACACACTGATTACGATTTATAACAAATGACTTCTCTTTATGAAAAGTTATTCTGTCCTCTGTGCACATCCGTTTGCTGCTCTAACTTCCTCGTTCCAGCCGTAAGAAAGAAGCGACGATCGGTAAAAAAGCCAGAGAGGGTGGGAAATGACCGGGGAGGGTGGGAGGAGGGGGAGTCCTTGGTGGGAACTCGCAGGATACCATGATGAGTCCCAGGGAGGTAGGGGGCAAGAAATGAAAGGGAACAAGGAGAGCGGTGCCACAGGAGGGAGACGGCTGATTGGTTGGGAAGGGCTTGAAGGGCTCAGTGTACGAGTTCTGCAGAGTCACCATTGGCATCTGTGTTAAATGGCTATTCTTCAATACTGATAGGTGTGTTTTTTGCATGGAGTTGAAGGAGACCTTTATATGCCTGTTTTTTGGCTGAGCTCTGTGGTTTATAATTGCAGGGGGTTTTTAGCACATTTTTTAATGATTTGCATCACCATTTATATATTTATGATTTATATTAAACATTTTTCTGTATTCAATGACGAAGACCCTGGTAGTGAATACATTTTGGATAGTTTTATTTTGAACCTCTACGATCCGCTGTCTTTTATTTATAACATACTGTAAAATAAGCATTGCCATGCAGCAATGGATCAGAGGTCCATCAAGCCCAGCATCCTGTTTCCAACAGTGGCCAATCCAGGGCTTAGGTACCTGGCAAGCAGTGGTGTGCCAAGGGCGGGGCGGTGGGGTCGGTGGGGTCGGTCTGCCCCGGGTGTCAGCAGGTGGGGGGGGGGGGGGGTGCTCCGCCGGTGCCCCAGTCCCCACCTGCCTATCAGTTCCGTGGACAGATGACCCTCTTCTCCTGCCACCCGGCACCTGACCTAGCCTTTTAAACTGAAATGTTCTCTAGAAATAGGCATTTTCCCCATAGTTTTAAACTGAAACCTTTTCTAGAGGTAGAAACTAAACTCCTTTGTTCTAAACGGCAGTTATTTTCTGTTAGCTCATCCAGTGACCTCAATTAAGTGTTAATTAAAGTGTGGGGAAGTAGAATACTTGCATAGGTTGCTGAATCAGCTTCAAACAGCCTGTTCAAAAGAGGCTCCTTAGATTCAAAAGTATATAAAGAGGAAAGGTCCCACTGATCTTTCTTTCGGAGAAGTTCTGAGAGAAGAGGACATTCTCTGGTAAGTGAACGTTACTTTGCTTGTGCTTTGGGAACTTAAAGATTGGGGTTTAAAGGAGGAATTGTAGGTTAGTGTTAGGCAAAAATAAAAATATAAAAAGCAAATTTTAACAACTAATCTCCATAGTCTTTTCCACTTAGTTTTAAAAGCTTTGTACCACAGCATTAACAGAATCTAGCAGGCACTGCAGGATCTAGTTTAGTATTAAGGGGGAATAAAAAGAGAGAAAGAGAGGGAAAAGCAAGCAGGATCTAGTTTAGTCTTCCCGCCCATCCCTAGGACAACTCTTCATTTATAGTCAGTTATTGTAATTAGGGTAACAAGCAAGGAGTGCTCTTACAGAGTTTTAAATTACCATCTAAGAAGGAAACACTAAATAAATCATACAATATACTATATAAAATAAAAGACACTTTTATATTAGGCTAATATCCTTAATACTGTAGCAAGTTTTAAATTATTGAAAAACTCAAAAAACACTAAGATGGAGTCAGCAGTCCAGCAGCGAGAGGGGTGCTATCCAGTCTTTTGCATTGAGTGTCACATGTATGATTATCTCCCAGTTGGTGAGATGTCATATGTGTGTGCCCGATGCAAAGAGCTCCTAGCTCTTAGAGAACATGTCCGTTCTCTTGAGGCTAGAGTAGCAGACTTGGTGGCGCTGAGGGAGACAGAGAGGTACATAGAGGAGACCTACAGGGATGTTGTAGAGAAGTCCCACCTCCAATCTAGTAGCCCTTGTGCTACCTTGGAGGAGGGAGGTCTCCTAGAAGGACAGCATCACCCTGGTGAAGTAGGAAGTACTCCTGTAGCCAGGACCTGCCCACCAGGTGATGTACTATCCTCTCGCACCGAGGATATGTCTCCAAGTGCTGCCCGGGAGGGAAAGGTTAGGACAGCTGTTGTAGTTGGTGATTCGATCATTAGGCATATAGATAGCTGGGTGGCTGGTGGACGTGAGGATCGCCTGGTGACTTGCCTGCCTGGTGTGAAGGTGGCGGACCTCACACGTCACCTAGATAGGATTCTAGATAGTGCTGGGGAGGAGTCCGCTGTCTTGGTACATGTGGGTACCAATGACATAGGAAAATGTGGGAGAGAGGTTCTGGATGCCAAATTCAGGCTCTTAGCTAGAAAGCTCAAATCCAGATCCTCTAGGGTAGCATTTTCTGAAATGCTACCTGTTCCACATGCAGGGCCCAAGAGACAGGCAGAGCTCCAGAGCCTCAATGCGTGGATGAGACGATGGTGCAGGGAGGAGCCTATTCCGAAAGGATGGGCTCCACCTTAACCAGGGTGGGACCAGGCTGCTGGCGTCGGCATTTAAAAAGGAGATAGAGCAGCTTTTAAACTAGAAATAGGGGGAAGGCCGACAGTCGCTCAAAAGCGCATGGTTCGGGAAAAGGTATCTTGCAAAGATACCTCACAAACAGGGAAGATAGGGTTTCTGGATAGTGAGGTTGCACAACAGACCGTGGTAGGCCAGGTGCCCTTAAATACAACTAAAGATCAGACAAAAGATGTCAAATCAATAGTGTCAGGTACTAAGCATCATGCAAATAAGAACAACAAACATACTCTGAAATGTCTATATGCAAATGCTAGGAATCTAAGAAATAAGATGGGAGAGTTGGAATATATTGCACTAAATGAAAAATTGGATATAATAGGCATTACTGAGACCTGGTGGAAGAAGGATAACCAGTGGGACACTGTCATACCGGGGTACAAAGTGTTTTTAATATGATTTAGCAATAATACTGTAGAGAGTTTGAAAAGAATCAGAACATGTTTCAAAAATCAAGGATAAACGGGTTTACAGAAAATTGTTATAAGGATTTAATGTTGATGTAGGTGTTACAGGAAATTTGACTTTACTGCTCACTGCAAGCATTGGACATTACGGCTACTGAAAATAGGACTATACAGCACATAAAAACTGTAAGTTTAATTTTTCATATTAAAACTTTATGCTGGTATAATTAATCAGCATAGGATTTTATCAGATCAAACGTATTGAAGTTCTTAGAAACTATTGTGTAAGGAACCAGGGAGTTAATGTTTGAGAAAGTATGACAATTCTAACTGCGTTGTGACTTTACTTGCTCAGATAGACCGCCGTAATCATTCTGTGTTCATATGAAAGCTGAATCTGTCAATTCTACACTTGATACGGCAGCTCCTTCAAAGCAAAAATTTTAATGTCTTCTACTGTGTCTTTAAAATAACGGCAATCTAAATTTCATTACTACCAGCATATCACTTGATTCTGTTATGTAAGGGTTAATTTTTAGTTTCCGGACTGAATTTATGTGCTAAGAAGTATTTTGTTTTGGCACTTTCTTAAGCCTCCCTCTGTTACAGAAGCAGAACAGTCAAACGTAACACAATTTAAACCCCATTTTTAGAAGAAAAATGCATTAAAAGGACAGACACTATAGCATTATAGAATTCGGTACCTTAGCCAGAGGGTTAGAAAGCAAAGGTCTAGAGATGAACGGAAACTGTGACATAATCCTAAAGATATAGGCGAGGAACTAGAGAGAGAGAGAGAGAGAGAGGCATTTCTCTTAAGAGAGGTCTGGCCACCATCAAAATTTAAAAAGGAATTCATTACACAGTTGCAACTATACAGGAGCAATTAACAAGGACAAGCCAATAGGATAGCGAGAATGAAATGTCATTAGTTATATTTTATTTGACACCCAGTGGATTAAACATGCAAAAGCAATTAAAAAAAATGAGTTATGCAGGGGACGAATACAAAAGTGGGGAGGGGTTGAAAACTGGAGGCGGAAGGCGTATCTGGGGCGTGGAGTTACGCCCATAATGGGTGGAGAGGAAGGAGAAGAAAAAGTATCAATCAGACCGGAAGATGGCCGCTAGCCATAAGTTAATGTATAAAGCACTGACAATACATGAAGGAGAAGAGCGTGCTTCTGAAGTCACAGAGCCAGGGGACAGGAGAATGCCCTATAATGGCCAAGAGGCCTTTTGCAAGGAGAAAGTATAGGTGGAAGTGAGAGAAATTGCAAATACAAAGGTAGAAGACTTAGAGCGTAGTAGAGTTAATATGACAGAACTGGCAGAGACAGGGGGTCTACGCAGCGAAAATTAAACCCGGAAGTGCAGCTAAAGTGGCTACGGGGACCAGAGACGGAATACAGACCGGGACTTTTCAAAGGGAGATTTCCAAAGCAGGCAGGCATAGAAATAAGTGTGGGTTATCAAGTATACAGCTGTATAACAGGAAGGAAGGGGGGGGGGGGTGTCCACAGAGCTTGGCAGTAACTGAAAGAGGAAGCAAGAGTAACTGCGCAGTTTTAAATGTGAAGCAGGAAATGCCAACTTACAGCTTAAAAAGCTGGCAAAGAATTATAACATTTCACAAAGACACATCAGGACAGTTTCTAACAGAAGGAGAAGGAAATCAATATTAGTGTAAGTGGCCAGTAACAGAGTCAGAGAGCATGAAAGGTAGAGGTGAAGTACCTCTCGGAGGTTTAAGTACGGCACAGAGGAAATGAGCCCGGATCTCTCGGAGGGCAGGGAAGGGACACTCCCTCCGTACGAGATCTAAAGGCTGTGTCGCAGAGAAAAAGAGAAAAGCAGAAGTGTACAGGCAGGAAAGAAAGGGGGGCTCTGTGGGCTGTCAGTTTTGAAGAATAGTTCAGAAAACACACAAACCAGAATGATTTCAAAGGAGAGATATAGGATTTCAGTGAACTGCAGTGAATAGGAGCACAGACAAAAGTAGGAACACAAAATCTACAGGTAGGGATGGAGGGAAACATAACGGGAATACACAGAATAGGCAAGTGAGACAGAAGGGAGGACGGAGATGAAGATACCCTCCTAGCGAACAGTCTCTACAGAAACAGACAGACAGAGGACAGATGGTGCAATCTGTGAGCGCAATGCCGCACAGAAGTGCACCAAGAATAAAGCAGATAAGCGCACAAAGCAGGTAAATACAGGTGACACAGATCACAAACACAGGAATAGACCATATCACAAAAGGGACAGAGCAACAGTTAAAACGAGTAAGGGGAAAGAGAGAGAGAGCAAAAAAAGAGCAGAATACCAGAACAGATAGTGTCAATACCCAAGATGGGGGCACAGGATACCAAGACAGTAAAAGGAAGGCAAAAAGGAGACCTACATAAAGAGCAGGAAAAGAGTGATGGGGTAGAAGTGAAACTGGAGGTATAAGGGACCATTAAAAAGATGCAGCTGGCAGAGCTGTCAGAAGGGGAGATGGGCAGAGAAGAAAGACCAGTGTAAGTTAAAAGGGTTCAGGACGGGTAAGATTCACTTACTATAATAGAAGAGTGTCAAAGAAGAGAAAGTAGGCATCCGCTCAGAAGAAATAAGGCAGAGATAAAACAAAATATCAGGGACGCAATTAGAATCTGCGGCTGGAAGAGCAAACCACAGGAAAGAGTGAAACCACTGAGCATAAAAAGAGAAAGAATGAGTTCACATCAGAGTGCTTTAAAAATCCAGCTACCTCCTGCCAGTGAGGGGAGGAGAATCAGGAAGAAGAGCAGCAGCTGCTGTGTGAGGGGAGGAGAATGAGGAAGAAGAGTCTCAGGGGCTACAGCAGGGAATGGATTGAGCAGTGCCAGGCTCATTTCTACTTCTGTGTGTGTGGCATTGCCTGGCACTGCATCCCCTGCTGCCCACCTCCTGCCAGTCTCCTACCTGCTCCATCCTCCTGCCCTTCTCCAGCTCCTCTGTGAATGTCTCCTGGGCTGCAGGGATGGGTTTCTCTGGATGCCAGTGATCAGCTTCTTTAGCACTTGCTTCTGAAACAGGAAGTCTGTGCATTGAACAAAGGAAGAGGAGTGTGGTAGCCGTGTTAGTCCACTCTTAAGGTTATCAATAGAAATCAAACAAAATAAAACATGGAAAAGAAAATAAGATGATAACTTTTTTATTGGACATAACTTAATACATTTCTTGATTAGCTTTCGAAGGTTGCCCTTCTTCGTCAGATCGGAAATAAGCAAATGTGCTAGCTGACAGTATATATAAGTGAAAACATTCAAGCATTACTATGACAGTCTGTGGATTTTTTCTTTTTGTACTGTAGCAGATTCTCCCTGGGTGTTTTGAGGGAGGAGGCAATATTCTTGGAGATTATTTTGGGGTTGTAGCCCTTCTGTTTGAAGGATGCAGTCAGGCTTTTAAGGTGTCTGTCTCTGTCCCCTGGGTCAGAGCAGATACGGTGGTATCTTGTGGCTTGGCTGTAAATGATGGATCTTTTTGTATGTGAAGGATGGAAGCTGGAGTTGTGGAGGTAGCTGCATCTGTCTGTGGGTTTCTTGTATATAGATGTTTGTATACAGCCATCACTGATTGAGACCGTGGTGCAGTTCTCTCTCCCTCTAACTCCTTGCAAGACCCCTATTCATCTCTCCTATGCAGCACCACCACAGCCCTCATTCTCCCTCCCCTCAGGAACACAATGACGTGAAAAAGCTGAAACCAATTAGGTTAGACTCCCTTTCCCTCTCCTCAGCACAGTCGTCATCCCAGTTCACCCAAAACAAAGCAGCCAAATCTATCAGCTGCTCTATCCAAATTGTCATTCTTTATTGATAAAGGGAAGTCATCCCATCCCCTTTATCATTTTCGTCACCTTCTCTGTATAGAAAATCTAATATAATAAAACGCAACATGAACGTTCTGAAGACAACGTTCTGAAGCCACTCAAACACTCCCTGTAGGGTTCGTGGATTCATGGTGTGAAGCCAGCCAGGCTGCCAGCCATCTCTGCCCCGCCCTCGCGTCAAACGTCATGACATCGAGGGCAAACGTCATGACGTCGAGGGCGGGAAAAAAAACAAACAAAGCGCAGCGTCAGGGAAGGAGGTGGCGCTCCCGACGTCTCTAGCCTTCCCTTCGCTGTGTTCCGCCTTCTTCTGACGTCATCCTTGACGCCACCGAGGTAAATTTAAAACGAAAAAAAAAAAGGGATGTTGGGGAGAGAGAAGAGGGTGGGCAGTAAAGTTGAACAATGGGAGCGGGAGGGCAGGGGAGAAACGACAGCATGGATGCGAAGGGGGGGGGGCATGGATGCGAAGGGGGGGGGGGAAGAAGAGGGCGGGCCAGGCTGGGACATGGGAGAGAGAGGAGCATGGATGCGAGGGGGGGTCATGGAAGAGAGAGAGGGGAATTGCTGGAAAAGGATGAATGGAGAGGGCAGGGGACAGAGGAGCATGGATGGGAATGGATTGGGAGGGCAGGGCTCAGGGAGAGAGGGGAATTGCTGGATCGGGATGAATGGAGGGGACAGATGGGCATGGATGGATATGGATTGCAGGGTAGGGCTCAGGGAGAGAGGGGAATTGCTGGAAAGGGATGAATGGAGGGGGCAGGGGACAGAGGAGCATGGATGGGCATGGATTGGGATGGCAGGGCTCAGGGAGAGAGGGGAATTGCTGGAAAGGGATGAATGGAGGGGGCAGGGGACAGAGGAGCATGGATGGGCATGGATTGGGATGGCAGGGCTCAGGGAGAGAGGAGAATTGCTGGAAAGGGATGAATGGAGGGGGCAGGGGACAGAGGAGCATGGATGGGCATGGATTGGGAGGGCAGGGCTCAGGGATAGAGGGGAATTGCTGGATAGGGATGAATGGAGGGGACAGATGGACATGGATGGATATGGATTGCAGAACAGGGTTCAGGGAGAGAGGGGAATTGCTGGATAGGGATGAATGGAGGGGGCAGGTGACAGAGGAGCATGGATGGGCATGGATTGGGAGGGCAGGGCTCAGGGAGAGAGGGGAATTGCTGGATAGGGATGAATGGAGGGGACAGATGGGCATGGATGGATATGGATTGCAGGGCAGGGCTCAGGGAGAGAGGGGAATTGCTGGATAGGGATGAATGGAGGGGACAGATGGGCTCATCATGAAAAAGAGACGGCTGGTGAAACATCGACTCCTGGGCACCCAACACAGTGCAATCACTGTCAAGTGGTGCCCCCTAGAGATGAATCCAATCATTTGGAAAAATGACTGGGGAGCACAAGAGGGAGAAAGAGGGAGCGCGGTGATACCAGAGCACAGAGCGGATCTTCGGACATGGACACCACCAACAGCGAGAATGAGCCCGGTAGTGATTCTGTTATAGACAAAGTGGACCCTGAACCAGTGAGATATATAGAGTTTATGGACTACAACCTCACGAAGTTACTCAGACCAATTTTATTTTGTTAATATAAGCACAACAAAATTGATCAGTACAGTGCAATTTAACATATTTATACACTTATTTATTTTTAAAAAGTTATATACCACCTCTAACTGGAAATCGGAATGAGTGAGTTGATTACATTTGCAGATGAAACAAAACTATTCAAGCTTGGTAAAACATGTGCGGACTGTGAAAAATTGCAGGAAGCCCTTAGGAGATTGGAAGACTGGGTGTCCAAATGGCAGATGAAATTTAATGTAGACAAATGCAAAGTGATGCACATGTGGAAGAATAATCCTAATTATAATTACCTGATGCTAGGGTCCACCTTGGGGGTCTGCATTCAAGAAAAAGATCTGAAAAAGATCTAGGTGTTATTGTAGATAATATACTGAAATCTTCTGTCCAGTGTGAGGCAGCAGCCAAAAAAGCAAACAGGATTCTAGGAATTATTAAGAAAGGGATGGTAAATAACACCAAAAATTCTATAATGCCTCTGTATCGCTCCAAGGTGCAACCTCACCTTGAGTATTGCATTGTTCTGCTTGCCATATCACAAAAAAGATAGAGCGGAATGTAAAAAGCTTCAAAGAAGAGTGACCAAAATGAAAGGGTATGGAACTCCTCTGGTATGAGGTATAGCTAAAGAGACGGAGGAGGAGAGATATGACTGAGGTCTACAAAATCCTGAGTGGTTTAGAATGAGTAGAACTGAATCGATTTTTTTTTACTCGTTCCAAAAGTACAAAGACTAGGGGACACTCAAGTGAGTTGCACTGAAATACTTTTAAAACAAATAGAAGGAAATATTTTGTTCACTCAACGAATAATTAAGCTGTGGAACTCTTTGCTGGAGGATGGTGGTTAGCATATCTGGGTTTAAAAAGAGTTTGGACAAGTTCCTGGAGGAAAAGTCCATAGTCTGCTATTGAGACAGACATGGGGAAGCTACTGCTTGCCCTAAGATTGGTAGCACGCAATGTTGCCACTATTTGGGTTTCTGCCAGGTATTTGTGTCCTGGCTTGGCCACTGTTGGAAACAGGATACTGGGCTAGATGGACCACAACATATGAGTCCTACATCGTATAAATAGAAATGGCTGGTGTCTTTTTAAAACAAGGAACTGTCAGCTGTTCCATCATGATCATTTTTACGGTATCTTTGATATCAAACAGTTCTATAGTAAGGAAACATTTCTGTAAACACCTTACAGCCATAACCACACGTACAAATTATGCTGTTACCTGTGTTTATCTGACACACAGTAACGTGGAGGGGCATAACCGAACATCGCCCAGAAAGCGTATATGAGCAATGGCACAACTTTTGCCAGTGGCCTTGCAATTCCCCTTACTAACATGGAGTGCAGTTCGACAGCGGTTCTGCCCTAATAGACAATATTTTTGTAAAATGTACATATGGGGTGCACCAGACTTCGGATGGGAAGAAGGGGATAAAATCTATAAACAATGGGAGCAGAGAGGACTGAAACACTTAGGGCAACTGTGGGAAGAGGGAACAATGTGCTCATATGAGAAGATACAGGAGGAATTTGATATCCCACCACATCATATCATGTATTTTGCGAGGGTGCGAGACTATATCACTAGGAAAGCTAAGAAAGAGTTGCAACATGAAGAGACGGAGATAGAACGGGCGGTAGGAGGGGGAGATAGTCGGAAAAGCATTACACGACTATATGCAGCCCTGCAGTCACTCAAAAACCCACTTGCACACTATACACGAAAGTGGGACAAGGATATGGGGATCAATCACGACCACTCAAAATGGGAGCGAGCACTAGGCTCGCTACTGAGAGGTTCTGTAAGTAGTGCCATGATAGAGAGTGGTTACAAGATATTATATCGCTGGTATTACACTCCAGATAGAATAGCAAAGATGATACCGGGGGTATCCAATCGATGCTGGAGAGGCTGTTTAGAGGTGGGAGATATGCTCCACATATGGTGGTCATGCCCAAAAATCAAAACTTACTGGGAAGAAATTCATAGAACAATTGAACAAATGATAGATAGAACCTTCCCATTGACGATAGAACAATGCTCAGTGTGCTGCTGCGGCTAGGAAAGCGAATAGAATGTTGGGTGTTATTAGGAAGGGTATGGAGTCCAGGTGTGCGGATGTTATAATGCCGTTGTATCGCTCCATGGTGCGACCGCACCTGGAGTATTGTGTTCAGTACTGGTCTCCGTATCTCAAAAAAGATATAGTAGAATTGGAAAAGGTACAGCGAAGGGCGACGAAAATGATAGTGGGGATGGGACGACTTTCCTATGAAGAGAGGCTGAGAAGGCTAGGGCTTTTCAGCTTGGAGAAGAGACGGCTGAGGGGAGATATGATAGAAGTGTATAAAATAATGAGTGGAATGGATCGGGTGGATGTGAAGCGACTGTTCACGCTATCCAAAAATACTAGGACTAGAGGGCATGAGTTGAAGCTACAGTGTGGTAAATTTAAAACGAATCGGAGAAAATTTTTCTTCACCCAACGTGTAATTAGACTCTGGAATTCGTTGCCGGAGAACGTGGTACGGGCGGTTAGCTTGACGGAGTTTAAAAAGGGGTTAGATAGATTCCTAAAGGACAAGTCCATAGACCGCTATTAAATGGACTTGGAAAAATTCCGCATTTTTAGGTATAACTTGTCTGGAATGTTTTTACGTTTGGGGAGCGTGCCAGGTGCCCTTGACCTGGATTGGCCACTGTCGGTGACAGGATGCTGGGCTAGATGGACCTTTGGTCTTTCCCAGTATGGCACTACTTATGTACTTATGTACTGTGATGGGCCGGGAGAGCTTATCATTGTCTGATGATGTTAGTTGTGGAAGCTCCACCTCTTTCAAATAATCCCCTATGTTCTGCCCACTCGGGTTTGTGTCTTCCGCATATAAGTGCTCATAAAAGCGCTTAAACGCTCTGCTGATCTCGTCTGTCGTATCCAATCATTGTCCCACATTCTCCTCTATCACCTGTATATAATTCTTGGTTCTATTATTCTTTAATTTATGTGCTAACAATCTTGAGGCTTTATTTCCAAATTCAAAATATTGCTGATTCACCTTTTGAAGGTGCTCTGCCACCTCAGCTAATTGTAGCTCTCTAAGCTCCATCCGGATTTGGTGCCTCCTGCTGAAGCTTAGCTAGGTCCTCATGCAATTGTTGCATTTTTTCCTTTTTTTTCCTATTTCTATATATCTGGAGATATGATCTGTCCACGTATAACTGTTTTCAAGCTCTCCCATAGGATCAGGTCATCTACCTCCCCGCTCCCCCCGTTTTCTATTTCTGTTGATGGCTCTCTCATTCTCCCTGTCTCCTCAGCTCGAAACCTTGGGGTCATCTTTGACTCTTCTCTCTCCTTCTCTGCTCATATCCAGCAGACCGCCAAGACCTGTCGTTTCTTTCTTTACAACATCCGTAAAATCCGCCCCTTTCTTTCCGAGCACTCTACCAAAACCCTCATCCACACCCTTGTCACCTCTCGTTTAGACTACTGCAATCTGCTTCTTGCTGGCCTCCCACTTAGTCACCTCTCCCCTCTCCAGTCGGTTCAAAACTCTGCTGCCCGTCTCATCTTCCGCCAGGGTCGCTTTACTCATACTACCCCTCTCCTCAAGACCCTTCACTGGCTCCCTATCCGTTTTCGCATCCTGTTCAAACTTCTTCTACTAACCTATAAATGTATTCACTATGCTGCTCCCCAGTATCTCTCCACACTCGTCCTTCCCTACACCCCTTCCCGTGCACTCCGCTCCATGGATAAATCCTTCTTATCTGTTCCCTTCTCCACTACTGCCAACTCCAGACTTCGCGCCTTCTATCTCGCTGCACCCTACGCCTGGAATAAACTTCCTGAGCCCCTACGTCTTGCCCCATCCTTGGCCACCTTTAAATCTAGACTGAAAACCCACCTCTTTAACATTGCTTTTGACTCGTAACCACTTGTAACCACTCGCCTCCACCTACCCTCCTCTCTTCCTTCCCGTTCACATTAATTGATTTGATTTGCTTACTTTATTTATTTTTTGTCTATTAGATTGTAAGCTCTTTGAGCAGGGACTGTCTTTCTTCTATGTTTGTACAGCGCTGCGTATGCCTTGTAGCGCTATAGAAATGCTAAGTAGTAGTAGTAGTAGTAGTAGTAATTTATAACAAAGTCCTTTATCTCTTCTTCTATGGTATGTCGAATAGTCGGGTCAGCTAGCAAACTATCATCCATTCGCCATAGCAGACGCCTAACATTAGCCGATGTACATTCTAATTTTAAGATTAACGGTGCATGATCAGACCATGTCCTATTCTGTATTTGTATGTGCTGTATCCGTTGAAGCAAAGATTGTCCCCCCAACCATAAATCTATTCGTGAGTGTGAGCCATGTACGGCCGAATAATATGTATATTCACGATTGACTGGGTAATAGTGTCGCCATAAATCTATCATTTGCCATGTGCTCAGGAACTTATGGAGCTTTGCTCTATCCGCCCGAGCATATCTAACCCCTTGTGCTGTATTATCCATCTGTGGATTTAATGTTAAATTGAAATCCCCCCCAATCAGCAGCTCCCCGTCTATATAGTGACCCAATCGATCTGAGAGTGCCACATAGAAGTTTCCTTGTTTCTCATTTGGGGCATATATGTTCACCAAGGTGAAAGTCTCGCTACCCAGTTGTACATTTAATATTATATAGCGTCCTCCTTTATCCCTTACTATATGTTGTACCTGCCAGGGATGTTTACTAGTCAATGTGATCAACACTCCCCCTTTTTTCTTCTCTAAGTGGTTAGATGCAAAATACATCTCCGTGTAATGATTATGTTTACATACTCATAAGTACATAAGTAATGCCATACTGGGAAAAGACCAAAGGTCCATCGAGCCCAGCATCCTGTCCACGATAGCGGCCAATCCAGGCCAAGGGCACCTGGTGAGCTTCCCAAACGTACAAACATTCTATACATGTTATTCCTGGGATTTTGGATTTTTCCAAGTCTGTTTAGTAGCGGTTTATGGACTTGTCCTTTAGGAAACCGTCCAACCCCTTTTTAAACTCTGCCAAGCTAACCACCTTCACCACATTCTCCGGCAACGAATTCCAGAGTTTAATTACACGTTGGGTGAAGAAAAATTTTCTCCGATTTGTTTTAAATTTACTACACTGTAGTTTCATCGCATGCCCCCTAGTCCTAGTATTTTTGAAGGATAGGAAACAGAGAGTGGGGTTAAATGGACAGTAACGGTAATAAATGTGTCTCTTGTGCAAAAATTATATCTGCCTCCAGTCTCCGCGCCTCCTTGAATAATAGTTGCCGCTTTGCTGGGGAATTTAGGCCTTTTGTATTAAGTGTTAATAAAGTGAGTGCCCCCATCTGTGTATGTAATAGTGAAAACTCATACTCCTCCTTTGCTGTATTACCAGGCAACTTACTCGTGTATCCCATCTTAGCTCGTTGTCATGTCCCTCCCCCCTCCCTTGTTCCCTCTCCTTCAACCAAAATGCACCCTCCATATTTCGGATAGGTGTATAATAGGGGTCTGTTTCAGTCCCGTGCCCCAGAGCTTCCATCTTGTTTTAACTTTCTTAATTCAAACTTAAATTAAACCTCATCAAACAGTTAGTATTGCCTACACATGCTTACGCCATTTATATCAGCTAAACCAACATTGTACTCATCTGACTTTCAGTCTGATTTATGACGTCTTTCAGTGTTCTTTCTGATATGAGGGCGAATCCCCATCAAGTATTTCCCATCACTGGGGTGTCTCCCCGCCTCAGGTTAGCATCTGATTGTTGTCTTTGAAGTCTCCCTTTACCAGTTGCTACTCACTGCCATCTGGGTTTAGCCTGGCGTTGTGTTCCCACTCGCCTTGAAGCTGCTGCTAAATTTGCCAGCTCTTTCTCCGGAAATATCGTCGCTGCATCTGTTGCTTGTCGGATTTGGTGAAGTTTACCATCCTTATAAAAGCGCAATGCGAAGGGGTGACTCCATCGATATTGTATATTCTGCTTCCGTAAGTATTGTGTCACCGGATGTAATTCTGCACGTCGTCGGAGCGTGATTAATGCAAGATCTTGGTATATTCCAACTCGATGTGTGTCCCAACGAAATTCTGGAAGGTCTCGCGATGCTTTTAGCAGGTTTTCTTTCAATTTGTAATCCAGAAAGCATGCCACCAGATCTCTGGGCTGATTATTTCAAGGCGCCCCCAACGCCCTATGTGCCCGCTCTAATGCAATCTCTGATGGCTCTTTATCGATTTGTATTTCTTTCAACAGTGCACTTGCCATCTGTTGTATAGTCCTCTCAGTCGGTATATGTTGGGGTTTCCGGTATGCCACGAAATCTCAGATTATGGCGCCTGCTCCGGTTTTCGATGCCCTCCATTTTATCCCATAGTTTTTGAATATTTTGTTTATCCTCTCCAGCCCTGCTCATTGATAGAGTGCAGTATTTCCATTTGCTCCTCTAGCTGCTCTTCTGTTTCAGTGACTCGGATTCCCAGTGCGCCGATTTCTCCTCTGAGATCCGCCCCCAGAGTATTCAAGTCAGTACGCATCGCTTTCAGCTCTTCCGTAATTTCTTTCAGCCATTCTCGAATCTCTACCAAGGGGTCTCTTTCCGAAGATTGTTCAGCTTCCTGTGTAAAAAGCAATTGGGATCCCAGCTCCGTTGGTTGCGGCACTTGAGTTTGCTTGGCCTGTTCCATCACCGGGTTTTTGCGCGCCACTTCAGTGTGCGACGCCGACATGCTAGGCCCCGTATAAGTGAATCCCGCTAGTGATGTTTTCGACGCCCGGGAATTTACGCTCATTCTGTGCCCACTTGCTTCCAACTTTGTCCAATATTGTTGGTGTCCCGTTTTCGCCACTTTAAATGCTCTCAATTGATGGTTTTGCTCTGGGGCAGCTGGAGCTCTTCACTCAAGCAGCCATCTTGGCTCGGTGACGACACTTCCTTTGCATTGAACTTTAATTGCCAAACCTCAGACTATCCAAAAATGAGAGAGAATGCTTGTCTAAAATATTTTGCAATAAGTGCGACTCTGACACAGAAAAAAAGCACAAATGCAAAGTCATAAAATGTTTGCAGTGTGGTGATCCTGTACTGAAAGGCGAATAACATTTATGCTATATGACAAGGCTGGATAGACGTAAAACATATGAAAGGTATATCAATTAAGACTGTGAATACATGCAGGAGACAGGGTTACACATCCATAAAGATCCTCTAAGTTCTTTTTCAACCTTCTTCTCATTTTATCATAGTCTCTTTTTTGAAAGTTAAATGCTAACATATTGGATTTCCTGTGTGTACTTACTACAGCGCTTATATCAAATCTGATCATGTTATGATCGCTGTTATCAAGTGAACCCAGCACCATTACCTCCTGAACCAGATCATGCTCCACTAAGCACTAGGTCTACAATCCAGCTGCTCCTTGACTTCATCATAATAAAAATTGGCACACGTCCATTTTGGGCCTGAGACCTTACCGCCACCCACTGAGTTAGTGGTAGGGTCTCAAGCGTTAACCGGGTGGTAATGGTCTACGTGCGTAGAATGACGATTACAGCCTGGTTTCCACCATGCACCAAAAATAGAAATAATTTTCTGACGCGCATAGTGGACACACGTAAAAATCTAAATTACTGCCCAGGCCATGCGGTAGCCGGGTGATGACTCCAAATTGATGCACATTGGGTGCTCGTAGGCGTCTATGCAGCTTAGTAAAAGGGCCCCCTAGTTTTTGCAGATATTTAAGAGACCAGTCTGAAATACCAAAACAATATGAGAGTGCAGGAAGTCTCCTAGAATAGTCATTACTGATTTTTTTTCTCTCGGCCATTTCAGGTTTCTAGTTGTTTCTTCCTCCACTCCTAGATATTTATATGAACCTTCCTGTGTGAACCATTCGGTCATTTCTACTACTACTACTACTACTACTTATCATTTCTATAGGTTCTTGAGGTTTACCTTCTAACAGAAGCTTTTATTACACTCAGTGCATGTAAATGGCTTCACTCCTGCGTGAATTCTCTGGTGCATTATCATGTATTTCTTCAACCTGAAGCATTTGCCACACTCAGTACATGGAAATGGTTTTACTCCTCAATTGCTATTCTGGTGCATAGTGAGTGTTTCCTTGTCAACGAAGGTCTTACCACACTCAGTACATGGAAATGGCTTTACTCCTGCGTGGATTCTCTGGTGTATTGTGAGGCTTGTTTTATACCTGAAGCTTTTATTACACTCACTGCAGATGAATGGTTTGATTCCTGTGTGGATTCTCTGGTGTTCTCTGAGGCTTGTTTTCCGACTGAAGCTTTTATTACACTCAGTGCAGATAAATGGTTTTACTCCTGTGTGGATTCTCTGGTGTTTTGTGAGGTTTGTTTTCTGACTGAAGCTTTTATTACACTCAGTGCAGATGAATGGTTTCATTCCTGTGTGAATTCTCTGGTGTTTTGTGAGGCTTGTTTTCAGACTGAAGCTTTTATTACACTCACTGCAGATAAACGGTTTCACGCCTGTGTGGATTCTCTGGTGTATTATGAGGCTTGCTTTCTGACTGAAGCTTTTATTACACTCCGTGCAGATGAATGGTTTCACTCCTGTGTGGATTCTCTGGTGATTTGTGAGGGTTGTTTTACGAGTGAAGCTTTTATTACACTCACTGCAGATGAATGGTTTAATTCCTGTGTGGATTCTCTGGTGTTTTGTAAGGCTTGTTTTATGAGTGAAGCTTTTATTACACTCACTGCAGATGAATGGTTTCATCCCTGTGTGGATTCTCTGATGTATTGTGAGGCTTGTTTTATAAGTGAAGCTTTTATTACACTCAGTGCAGATGAATGGTTTGATGCCTGTGTGGATTCTCTGGTGTATGGTGAGGTCTCCCTTCTGCCTGAAGCTTTTATTACACTCAGTGCAAATAAATGGTTTGATGCCTGTGTGGATTCTCTGGTGTATGGTGAGGTCTCCCTTCTGCCTGAAGCTTTTATTACACTGACTGCAGATGAATATTCCTGTGTGGATTCTCTGGTGTTGTGTGAGGTGTCCCTTCTGAATGAAACTTTTATTACACTCAGTGCAGATGAATGGTTTCATTCCTGAGTGGATTCTCTGGTGTTCTGTGAGGTTTTGCTTCAGACTGAAGCTTTTATTACACTCACTGCAGATGAATGGTTCCATTCCTGTGTGGATTCTCTGGTGTATTGTAAGGCTTAATTTATAAGTGAAGCTTTTATTACACTCAGTGCAGATGAATGGTTTGATGCCTGTGTGGATTCTCTGGTGTATTGTGAGCTCTCCCTTTTGCCTGAAGCTTTTATTACACTCAGTGCAAATAAATGGTTTGATGCCTGTGTGGATTCTCTGGTGTATTGTGAGGTCTCCCTTCTGCCTGAAGCTTTTATTACACTCACTGCAGATGAATGGTTTCATTCCTGTGTGGATTCTCTGGTGTTGTGTGAGGTCTCCCTTCTGCCTGAAGCTTTTATTACACTCAGTACAGATGAATGGTTTCATTCCTGTGTGGATTCTCTGGTGTTGTGTGAGGTGTCCCTTCTGACTGAAGCTTTTATTACACTCAGTGCAGATGAATGGTTTCACTCCTGTGTGGATTCTCTGGTGTTGTGTGAGGTGTCCCTTCTGACTAAAGCTTTTATTACACTCAGTGCAGATGAATGGTTTCAGTCCTGTGTGGATTCTCTGGTGTATTGTGAGGCTTGTTTTCCGACTGAAGCTTTTATTACACTCAGTACAGTTAAGTGGTTTCATTCCTTTGTGGTTTCTCTTGTGCATTGGGAGGTTTCTTTTCCAGCAACCACTTGTACCACTGTCAGCAGAAGTACACAAGCTCTCATTTTTCTGAATTTTCTGGTACTTTGAGAGGTCTGTCTTTCTGCGAAAGACACTTTCAGATTTAGTCATTGATCCTTCACCAATCTGAGCTGTTTTATGATCTGTGAATGTTTCTCTATGGCTGAATTTTTTCTTACATTCAGCACTTGAAACTAGTATCTCTTCTGGGTGGAATTTTGCATTTCTTATGACGTTTTCTTCCTGTCTGAAGCTTTTGTCACGACTAGAACATGCAGATAATCCCTCATCAGTGTCATTTTTCTGGTAATTTGTAACGTTTCCTTTATTGATAAAGGTTTTCTCATCTACTGTAGTTGTACACACTCTAGTTTCTGTATTATTGTTCTCATGTTTCTCTTTCTTCCTACTGAAATCTTTCCCACACTCAGAACCTATACAGTTGGTCTCTCTTATGCATGTTTTCTGCTGTTGCTGTAGTTCTGTCTTTTGACTGAAGGTTTTCCCACAGTCCGTACCTGTATATGGTCTCTCTTCAGTATCGGATCTCTGATGTGATTTCAGAGTTAAATGATCATTAAGGAATATCTCACATCCATCACACAAACATTTCTGAACTCTCATCTGGTTTGTCTGTTCTTTCACTGTTTGTGTGATATTACTGGTACAATGTTCACCTCCTGTTGAAGGTTTTTGTTTATTTTGATTTTTTCCCTTTTCTCCCCAGTCAGAACAGGACGAAGTCTCTTCTTTCTCTCTTTCTGAGAACATCTTTTCCTCTTCAGGCTTCTCACTGAGCTTCCATTTATGTGTCTCTGCATTACTGTTCTTAGGGTCATCTTTTTCTAAATAAATAAAAACAGAGCATTGTATAGTACTGTAGGAGAACAGAAGTTTAACGAGTTCAATAAAAAATCTGTATAAATAAATTGTAAATCTTCCACCCCCTCCCTGTTGGGAATACATTTCCAAGCTAATCACTACCAGGGATGAATACAGAATATATGATTATATTCAAGTTGATATTTAAAAGCACCTTTTGGTCTTTGTACATAGATATCGTTTAGCCCTATAACTGCTCTTTATCAGACAGGCTGCAAGATGCAAGGCTAAACCTTCAGGGTGCTTGTTCCCCAGATAAACTAATTTGGGTGTTACCTGATCCTGAAGTTCACATGAAGAGATTCACCATTACCCAATCATACATTTGTTACAGAAGCTTAGTTATTCTAAATATGAGAATAGACATCTGATTGCAAACTTGCCAATAATAAGTTATATTTCACTTAAAGAAAGTTCTATTCTTTACCGTCTATGTTCAGGCTAATTTAGTAAGTATATTTTTATATATTTTATTATGTACTTTTTCTCTCGCTAGCAGGAAAAGGCTTCTGATGTTCGGTATGCTTAAAGCTTTTGCTTATTGCTATGTCAGCTGCCGAACCAACTTCTTCATTAGGTTTTTAATTTAATGGTCAACTTCTCAGCCTAGTCTATAAACAATAATAAGTTATACAAGCAAAAACAGTCTCTTTCTTCCTGTGAGAGGAACTAGACCAGCCTGGAAGCAAATCGCTTCTCAGTGCCAGCAAAGTTCCTGTTTCTGAGGTAACAAAACATTCCTTTTATCTAACTGTGTGTACGTGACAATTCTTACATCTCTGCGGTGCCCCCTTTATCTAAAAACAACATCTGGCTATATTTGTTCCTGGAAAACCATGACCCACAGCCACAAATCAGCACGATAGCCCTAGGGCTTGTTTCACCTCCTTCTTCACCTCTCCCTGTTGCTGTATTTGCAAGTGGAATGTTAGATAAGAACTTCTGCTGGAATTCTGCCTATGAACTCCTGATGACCTTACCTTGATGTATTACAGAGTTGGGGAGACTCTGCTTCACAGAGAGAAGGGCAGGAATCTTAGGAGTTACACAGTAGTCCACCATTTTATGGATTGTAAATTTATACAATATGCTGAGCTGGGCTAAGCTCCTTCGAGTCTCCAACTTTGGCCGATCTGGTCACAAGTGCCAGGCAGATCCCAAAAAGCAGATCTATTTCTCATGATTCATTTTCCACTGATGAGAAATGGAACCCCCAAGTCTATTTATGGGCTTTTCCTCCAAAAACATTCAAACCTCTTTTGAATCCCTCTATATTAGCTGCTTTGACCACATCCTCCAGCAACTGAGTCCACAGTTTAATTATGTGTTGCAGGTAAATGGCAGATGATGTTTAATGTGAGCAAGTGCAAAGTGATGCATGTGGGAAAGAGGAACCCGAACTATAGCTACGTAATGCAAGGTTCTGCGTTAGGAGTCACCGACCAAGAAAGGGATCTCGGCGTCATTGTTGATAATACATTGAAATGCTCTACTCAGTGTGCTGTGGCGGCTAAGAAAACAAATAGAATGTTAGGTATTATTAGGAAAGGAATGAAAAACAGAAATGAGGACGTTATAATGCCTTTGTATCGCTCCATCGTGCGACTGCACCTCGAATATTTTGTTCAATTCTGGTCGCTGCATCTCAAAATAGATATAGTGGAATTAGAAAAGATACAGAGAAGAGCAATGAAAATGGTAAAGGGGATGGGACGACTTCCCTATGAGGAAAGGCTAAAGCGGCTAGGGCTCTTCAGCTTGGAGAAAAGACAGCTGAGGGGAGATATGACAGAGGTCTATAAAATAAGGAGTGGAGTGAAACGGGTAGATGTGAATCGTTTGTTTTTCTCTTTCCAAAAATACTAGGACTAGGGGGCACATGATGAAGCTACAATGTAGTAAATTTAAAACGAATTGGAGAAAATTTTTCTTCACTCAATGTGTAATTAAACTCTGGAATTCGTTGCCAAAAAATGTGGTAAAGGCGGTTAGCTTAGCGGGGTTGAAAAAGGGTCTGCCCGGCTTCCTAAAGGAAAAGTCTACTACTACTTAACATTTCTAGAGCGCTACTAGGGTTACGCAGCGCTGAACAGTTTAACAAAGAAGGACAGTCCCTGCTCAAAGGAGCTTACAATCTAAAGGACGAAATGTCAAGTTGGGGCACTCTAGATTTCCTGAATCGAGGTATAGTGGTTAGGTGCCTAAGGTGACATTGAAGAGGTGGGCTTTGAGCAAGGATTTGAAGATGGGCAGGGAGGGGGCCTGGCGTATGGGCTCAGGGAGTTTATTACAGGCATGGGGTAAGGCGAGGCAGAAAGGGTGGGGCCTGGACTTGTCTTGAGAGTGGAGGTTATGGCTAGGAATGTAAGGGGAGATGAGGGTAGAGAGGTAAGGAGGGGCTGCAGATCGAGTGCATTTGTAGGTTAGTAGGAGAAGTTTGAACTGTATGCGGTACCTGATTGGAAGCCAGTGAAGTGACTTGAGGAGAGGGGTGATATGAGCATATCGGTCCAGGCGGAAGATAAGACGTGCAGCAGAGTTCTGAACGGATTGAAGGGGGGATAGATGGCTAAGTGGGAGGCCAGTGAGGAATAGGTTGCAGTAGTCAAGGCGAGAGGTAATGAGAGAGTGGATGAGAGTTCGGGTGGTGTGCTTATTAAATTGGCTTGGGTAATCCACTGCTTATTTCTGGGATAAGCATCATAAAATGTATTAAGCTTTGCTGGGATCTTGCTAGGTATTTGTGACCTGGATTGTCCACTGTTGGAAACAGGATGCTGGGCTTGATGGACCTTTGGTCTGTCCCAGTGTGGCAATACTTATGTACGTTCTCTTAGGCTTATTATGATGTTGTGGTTGTCCGTCCGAGTAAGTGGAACAGACGTTTCAGCCAACATGCTGTGGCTTTCTTCATGGTGGCTGACATGTCGGTTCTTCTTACTCAAACGCGGCAAGACCCAGATAACTACAATAATAAACTTTTCAATCTGCTGTTCTTTACTTGGTTTTGAGATAAGAAACAGACAATGCATCTAACTGTTCCTAAACCAATAAAGCTACTAGCTTTGGCTCCGATAGCCCTCTACAGTAGAAGATGAAACAAGCACTGACCCAGCAAAGCCTCAACCTCCCCTTCCCCTCCCCAAACATAGAATGATGATGGCCCATCCAGTCTGCCTTTCCTGAGAAACCACTAACTCCTCCTTTTCCCAAGAGATCCCAAGTGCCTGTCCCATGCTTTCTTAAATTGACAGTCTTTGTTGCCACGACCTCCACCACCCTTTCCGTGAACAAATACTTTCGTACATTCCTCCTAAGCCTATTTATTTTAACTTCAACGTATATGATACCCTAAGAATGCCAGAGTCATAGTTATTGAAGGTTTTACAGACAGGATTCGAAACAATACTCCAATAAAAACAGAAGAATCTTAGAAACAGGCCCACCCCAGGTACTAATGTCATCTCGCCATCACTCATTATCAGTCACACCGGCTTCCTGTAGTGGGACTCACCCAGATTTTAAGAATAACGGGAAACCCTTACCTAGAGACATCAGGATCTCATAGTTCTCCTTCATCACCTCCCTCCAAAGCTCCTTCTGCTCCTCATCTAAATACTCCCACTCCTCCTGGGAGAAAGAGACAGAGACGTCCTCAAATGTCACCCGCATCTGAAACACAAACCAGAAACACAGTCAGGGACATGGGGAGGTGCTCAGAATGCATTAGATTTCAGCTCCTGCCTTTGTTTTGGGGGTTGTAACTGCTTTATCTATCTTTTTGTGTAGAATTCCTCTGGGATTAACATCCAGCTCTTCTGTTCTCCAGGACTGACTCCGCCTAAGCCATCTCCCAGTTCAGGCTTGATTACCCCATCCCCTCAGTAATCTCAGTCTCCAACTAGTATGAACCCCTCCCTAAGAACACTGACCCCACCCAGCAGTTTTCTCTGCCCCAACCTTTATTTCCTTTTTTACTCATTCCAAGAATTGCACTTCCCCATTCCTCCCAGAGCACACAAATCCCATACCTCTGTCAATCTGCAGCCCCCCTCCCCAGCAGTAAAAACACCCAGAGCTCTCTCTCACACTGCACACACCGGTTCTCTCTTGCCCCCAGCACATAAACTTCCACAGCTCTCTCAAAATACCCCAACCCACATAGCCCCCAGCTGACACCCTCCACTGTTCTCTCAACATCCTCAGTACTCACAGCATCATAGCCATCCCAATCCCCGTCCCCCCACCACCGCCTATACACTCTCCCCACAGCTCTTTTGGGCTGATGATCAGAAGGAAACGCAGGCGCTAGAGGCTGCTACCACCCCATGATCAGAGCAACCGCATGCTAAACCTATTCATCCCCAATGATCAGCGACCAGCACGCTAAAGATTGGCTCACTGGCTGTGGCAAACCCTACGTCATTGGGGAGGAATAGTGAACCCTGTACAGCATGCTAGCAGGTCCCCATTCCCCCCAATGCAGCAGCCCCCCTGCAGGAACCCTAACCCAACCCCCCCCCCCCCCAGCATTCTTCAGATGTCTCTGGTGGCCCAGCAGGTCGTGGGTCAATCCCCCCACCTGGTGGTCCAGCGGCCCTTCCCTACCCCGCTACCCTCAGTTGGAGGCGGGAGGTGGCTCCTCTGGGATGCAGGAAGTGAAAGACTGGTAAAGCAGGAGAAACAGCTGCTGTGTGAGAAGGAAATCAGGAAGAAAAGCTGCAGGGAAAAAAGAGCCCCAGGAATGGATTGTGCAGTGCCAGTGAGGGGAGGAGAATGAGGAAGAAGAGCCTGAGGGAATAAAGAGCCCCAGGAATGGATTGAGCAGTGCCAGTGAGGGGAGGAGAATGAGGAAGAAGAGCCTGAGGGAATAAAGAGCCCCAGGAATGGATTGAGCAGTGCCCGTGAGGGGAGGAGAATGAGGAAGAAGAGCCTTCTGTGTGTGGCATTGCCTGGCACTGCATCCCCTGCTGCCCACCTCCTGCCAGTCTCCTACCTGCTCAGCACAAACCCCAAGTGCCCTTCTCCAGCTGCAGCCCAGGGTCCCTTCTCCACACCACCAGCCCTGACTCCCTCCCTTTATCCCTGGGGCAGATCTGGGCTTTGTTAGGAATCAGAGTCTCCACGTGGAGAGAAGCAGGAAAGAACCCCTGGACCATTATGACCGCCCTAGGTGGAATCTGACAAATCACAGTGTCGGAGGGGCGGGATCTTGTCCTGCACTCCTCCTCCTGAGTCTTGTGACCAAACAATGGAAGGGGCGTGGTCTCCCTCTCATGCTGTGTTCTCAATCTAACCTCCTTGTCCTCAATCTACCCTCCTTGTGAGTGACATCATAGAATCTCTCTCATGCTGTGTTCTCAATCTAACCTGCTTGTTCTCAATCTACCCTCCTTGTGAGTGACATCACATAGTCTCTCTCATGCTGTATTCTCAATCTAACCTCCATGTTCTCAATCTACCCTCCTTGTGAGTGACATCATAGAGTCAGTGCAAGGAGTGAGAGCAGAGAGAGGCAGCACCAAGTCCCTCTTTATCTTGAGACACATCAGCTGCTGCCACCTGTGGCCGGATGTTTCACTCAGATGCTGCAGAGAAAACAGTTTCCAGGGCTGCACCAAGAGGACAGTAACAGAAATGAGTGTGTGTTTAGTCTGACATTGCATGTGTCTGTGTGAGTGTGCATATCTTATTCCCCTTGCATTGATTGGTCAAAAGACTCCTGAGGAAGGATAGTGGAGGACAAGATCCCGCCCCTCTGACACTGTGTGTGTGTTTAGTCTGACATTGCATGTGTCTGTGAGTGTGAGTGTGCATATTGTGCATATTGTAGTGTTTTTGCAAAGAATGACCCCCATCCTAAAGCCTGAAATTCCCTCCTGTCTTTTGCCTCCCCAGGTCCATCACTCACTCCAGCTGCAGTTCTCCTTGCAAGACCCCTATTCATCTCTCCTATGCAGCACCACCACAGCCCTCCTTCTCCCTCCCCTCAGGAACACAATGACGTCAAAAAGCTGAACCCAATTAGGTTAGACTCCCTTTCCCTCTCCTCAGCACAGTCGTCACCCCAGTTCACCCAAAACAAAGCAGCCAAATCTATCAGCTGCTCTATCCAAGTTGTCATTCCTTATTGTTATAGGGAAGTCGTCCCATCCCTAGAGCTCCTCAGGTCGAAAACAAACAGACCTACCTGGACCATCCAACGCCGTAAAAGACCGGTCCGGAGAGAACCGAAACCAGCCGGAGCAGTCGGAAACAGCAGAAATTGCGAAGCGGCACTACTGAGCCGGCATTGCTGAACCCAAAACCGACGGAGGAGATCTGCCTGCGGTGCCACGAGGCCGCGCCGCATCCCGACTGAACGGGACCAAAGGCCTAGCTGAAGTGCCCAGGTCGACCTCAGCAAGCCGAGCTGGAACTGGATGGCAACAAAACAAAACGTCCCACAGTAAGTTCCGTGCCTGGGGAGGACAGTGGGGTCTGGAGGCAGCGTAGGAGGCCGCCGAGACAGTGGACCGGGTGTCGGTGAGCGACTGATCACCCCGGGGGAGAGAAAAGGCAGGCGAGCCTGTTCCTGCAGGACGCCAGCGAGGAGATCGGAGATTGATCGCGGCCTAGCCTGCTTCACGCGGACACACCCGGCGCTTTCCCACACTGCCTCAACCCAACCCACCACCCCATCCTGGGACTGCTTACCCGGGCACTGGAAGCTCCGGGTAACAGCCAGTGCCGAGCGGAATACTCGGCGCTCCCCAGCCTGCCGCTGCTGCCAAGAAGACGCATGGAGCAGCCGGAAACGAGCGGAGCACTTGGCACTGTGTCGACCTAGCACTCCATCCTGGTGCCTCTCACCGAAGTGCTGGGCCGACTCTCCTGCTGATCCAAGAGCCGGATTGAAACCCGAGTGACCCCAAGAGACACGAGACCGACTGGGAGGGCCTGCCTACCTCGCGGCTGCGACCAGCCCCGACCAGTCCCCTGACTTGAAGGATTGTAACTGGACCGGAACGGACCAGAGCAACACCGGAGCCCCATTGAACCCGATTGAAAGACCACAGAGAAACCGGAGGCCCTCGCGGAAGCGCACCCATAGCTGGGGCAATGCAAAAGAGGACGGGCTGCTGATCGGAGGCCGCGGAGCAAAAACAGCACAACCGTAATAAACAAATAAACAAAATAAAATTAACTACTGCTTGGCTTAAATGCATGCACTACTTTAGGCTTAATTCAAATGTCCATACTCTGCTTTGCTTTGCTGCTTTAAATAGGAACTAATTGCATGCACCGCTGTGAATTGTTGCCAAGCTTTGAATTGTCGCTAAGCTTAAATGTAAATGTAAGCAGTGAATTGTTACCAAGCTTTGAATTGTTGCTAAGCCTAAATGCAAATGTAAGCTTTCCATCGATTTGAATTGTAGCCAAGCTCAAATGCAAATGTAGACTTCGAACTGCCTAGCCTCAATGCAAATGTAAGCTTGATTCGCTTGGATGTAAACCAGCTGAACGTTTGCCACAGCGCCTCAGACATAGACATGTACACCAGTAAAACACTCCTAACCATCCATTGTCTCTCCCTACTCTTATACGCACACACAACCTACAACCAAAACAACACCAACACCACTGCCCACAAACCACACAGCACTCACATAAACACAATGCCCACCCTAAAGAACATCCATAACAACTCACCCACAATACAACAATCCTATGTACAACCGATCAACAACCTACCAAACCAAAAGCATAACAACCAACCAAACGGAACAATCTCTGGATATGAATACCGCCGACTAACAGATGAAAATAACAACAATAACAAATTCAACCACCGAAGAAACAGACAGCTATTAAAAATAAACACATCGAACCCCCCCAGGGAACCATACCACTCAATCCAACTAGGATATATCAATGCAAGATCAGCAGTAAGCAACTCAATAGATATACGAGACTGGATCACCACAGATAAATTAGACCTTTTATTCATCACAGAAACCTGGTTCCATAGCTCTACAGACCCCGCCATCTTAGAAACATGCCCACCAGAATACAAAATCACCCACTGGACAAGAAATGGGAAAAAAAGAGGAGGCGGAATAGCTATTATCTACAAACCCGAATTCACCATCACAATCACGGGCGAATCTACCTCGCCACAACTCGAAATTGCATCGACTAGAATTAATCATCCAAACCTAATAGGGCACCTTAACACAATCCTATTCTACAGGCCACCAGGAAAATGGCAAGACTCCCAAGCACAACTCATGGATTTCATCTCGAATTCCTGCGTGTCTGCCTCAAACATCCTTATACTAGGAGACATCAACCTACACCTAGAAGATGACACCTCACCAAGCACACAAGAATGCAAAGAATTCCTAAAACTCTGGGACTTACAAGTACCCAATATGCAACCAACACACAAAAAAGGACACACACTTGATATCATAACAAATAAATTTGAACCGGATTCAACCATCACGATTACTGACACAAGATGGACACCTACGTTATGGTCAGACCACCACAAAGCAAATGTCTCTCTCTGCTGGCGAAAAACACACATAAACACAAGCAATAAACAGGAGCGAACAACATACACAACGAGAGGAAAAATAGACCCCACAATATTCTGGCAACAGATCTACCAGAACGAATGGCCAACAAACGCTGACACCATCCAATTCCTCCAAGAATGGGACGATCTATGTACAACAACACTAGCCAAAATCGCCCCAACCCAAACCAGAACATCACACAGGAAAAAAACAAATCCATGGTTCACCGAAGAGCTGAAAAAACTCAAAACACAAGTCAGGAAACTAGAACGAGAATGGAACAAAAAAAAAGACGAACAAACACTAAACGCATGGAAATTACTTCGGAGAAAATACAAATGCACCATAAAACAGACCAAAAGACTACATTACAAAACAATAATAGGACCAAACTACAAAGACACACATAAACTCTTCAACCTTGTGAACAAACTGTTAGACACCACACCAGCTACAAACAACGGCAAAGATGTACCAGATGTGGACAACCTTGCGAAATACTTCGAAGAGAAAATTAAACAACTACGACTCAAAATACCTGCAAGCCCTATTGAGTACGCCACACTCTTAGATTGTCTTGACCTAGAAGAAGGAACATACCCTGCAGGCAGAACATGGACCAAATTCGAAATACTATCAGAAGACCTCATCTCTGAAACTTTCAAAAGATATGCCAAATCCCACTGCAAACTAGACACGTGCCCAAATAACCTCATGAAATCTGTTCCTCAACAATTCATAATAGACCTAACGAGCCATGTGAACTTCATGCTACAGAACGGACTCTTCCCAGAAGAAAAAGGAAAAATCTTACTCACCCCAATTCCTAAAGATACAAAGAAATGCACGAGTGAAATAACCAACTATAGGCCAGTAGCCTCCATACCACTAATAACCAAAATAACTGAAGGAATGGTAACCAAACAACTTACAAACTATCTAAACAAACACTCAATACTGCATGACGCCCAATCAGGATTCCGGTCGAATCATAGCACAGAAACAGTATTAGTCACCCTTATGAATAGATTTAAACAAATAATTGCAACCGGCAACAATATACTCCTCCTACAATTTGACATGTCAAGTGCCTTCAACATGGTTGATCACGGAATCCTACTACACATACTCGAATACTTTGGCATTGGAGGAAATGTCCTGAATTGGTTCGAAGGGTTCCTAACCCAACGTTCGTATCAAGTCACTTCAAATTCGACCACTTCTAAGGCATGGACACCTGAATGTGGAGTACCACAAGGATCACCTCTCTCACCAACCATCTTCAACCTAATGATGATCCCTCTGGCAAAACTCCTATCAAACCATAACCTCAACCCATATATATACGCTGATGAAGTGACAATATACATCCCCTTCAAACAAGACATTAACGAAATCTTCAACGAAATCAATCAAAGTCTACACATCATGAACACATGGGCAAATGCATTCCGTCTGAAATTAAACGCAGAAAAAACTCAATGCCTAATACTCACCTCCCAATACAACACAAAAGAATTCACAGCTATAAACACACCAAACCTGAACCTTCAAATCTCAGAAACGCTAAAAATCCTTGGAATCACTATCGACCGCCACCTAACGCTCGAAACTCATGCTAACAACACAACTAAAAAGATGTTCTACAGCATGTGGAAACTGAAAAGGATAAGACCATACTTCCCAAGATCCGTTTTTCGCAGCCTAGTGCAATCCCTCGTGCTCAGCCATCTGGATTACTGCAACTCACTATACGCAGGTTGCAAAGAACAAACACTGAGAAAACTTCAAACAGCCCAGAAAACGGCAGCCAGACTCATCTTTGGAAAGCCAAAATATGAGAGTGCAAAGCCATTACGAGAGAAACTGCACTGGCTTCCACTAAAGGAACGCATCACTTTTAAAGTATGCACATTAGTCCACAAAATCATTCATGGCGAAGCCCCAGCCTACATGTCTGAGTTAATAGACTTACCACACAGAAACGCAAAAAGATCATCCGGAACCTTCCTAAACCTCCACTTCCCCAACTGCAAAGGCGTGAAATACAAAGCGCTACATGCATCTACCTTTTCTCACATGAGCACGCAGTATTGGAATACACTGCCACGCAACTTAAGAACAATCAACGAGCAAGCTTCCTTCCGCAGATCATTGAAGACCCATCTTTTCGAAAAGATTTACGGAAAGAACCAATACACATAAAGTCCACACCTACTGTTCACGAATGCATCACACATTCACCTCTGAACTCTCATTCCTATAACATCACATCATTCATACCTTCAATCACAGAAAGATATATATTATATGTCTTTACGCCTTTTTATCGCCCTCTAAGCTCCCATTGTTTTCTTCCAATGTTTCAATGTTTAAGCTCCAGTGTTACATTCCTTAACGACACTTCAATTGTTTTGCATAATTCTTCAAAATGTAATCCATAACCAATCTGTAACAAATTGTATTTCCAACATTTAACTCATATTGTAAGCCACACTGAACCCGCAAAAAGATGGGAAAATGTGGGATACAAATGCAATAAATAAATAAATAAAATTTTCGTCACCGTTCTCTGTATAGAAAAATTTTAATAAACCATAAGTTTTCAGAATATCAGTATGCAGACTTGATTCTAATGCAGTGGAGGTAATGCTTGCAAATTTATCTCCTGCATTAAGACTACAAAATCTCTGACAACTATTGCTCAAATATTTCTTTATTATAAATTGTTAATCCACACATAATGATATACTAAACCCAACAACTCATCATACATCATACAAACCATTTCAACTCCTCATACTGCCCAACCGCATCACATACATTCATAGGCGCCTGGTATAAGAGGCTTGGGGAGGCTAAGCATCCCCAGCCAGAAGTGCAGCAAGGGCGGGGCGGACCGCCCGGGTGCAGCTCCCGCTGCCTTGAACATCTCCCTCCCTTCCCCCCCGACTGGTGCGTGGACCTGCGATCTTTACCCCCCCCCCCCCCCGACTACTGCGGTATCGCTCTCCCCCTCCGCTCCTGTCCTGTCATGTCGTCTTTGAACGTCGAGGATTCCTTCCGGTAGCAGCAGCAGCATTGGCAATGATGTAAGCGCTGCTTTCAGCCTGCCCCGGAAGCACTCTGGACAGCGTCTCTCCTACGCGGGAAACTGTACAGAGAGTGCTTCCGGGGCAGGCTGAAAGCAGCGCTTACATCATTGCCGATGCTGCTGCTACCGGAAGGAAGCCTCAAAGTTCAAAGACATGACAGGAGCGGAGGGGGAGAGCGATACCGAACTAGTCCGGGGGGGAGCGAGGGGGGGAGCGATGCATCATTCCAGCCAGCTGCCAGACCAAAGGGAAAGGGGGTGGAGAGAGGAGGATGTGAGGTGCCACATCTAAGGGGAAGAGGGAGGAAGGAAAGCAATGGCAGGGAATGGGAAAAGGGGGGTGGAGAAAGGAGTGAGAGTGATGGAAGCAAGAAGGGGAGGGAAGAGAAAGGTGGGATGCATGAGGATGCTGGAGGAGAGAGAGAGAAATTAGAAAAGTGCAGGGGAGAGCCAGGGACATGCAAAAGAGCAGGGGGGAGTCAGAGAGAGATGGGGAGAGAAAGAGGGGACATGGAAGAGAGCAGGGGAGAGCCAGAGAGAAGATGCTGGATAGAAGAGGAGAGAGAGAGAGAGATTAGTGGAAAGATGGGGAGAGAAAGAGGGGACATGGGCAGGAGAGAGAGAGAAGCTGCTGGGGAGAAACTGGGGGAGACCCTAACTGGAGAAATGCTGAATGAAAGGAGGGAGAAAGAGGGAAGACACTGGACGTAAGGGTAGGGAGGGAAAGAGGAAAGACACTGGAAGGATGGGGATAGAGAGTACATGCTGAATGGAAAAGGGTCGAGAGAGAGAACTGTTTAGAAGGAAGGGGAGATAGAGGGAGACAATGGATGGAAGGAGAGGGAGACAATAGACGGAAGGATTAGGAGAGGGTAATGGATAGAAGGATGGAGAGAGAAAGAGGGATGACACTGGGTGGAAGGGTAGGAGAGAAAGAGGGAAGGTGCTGGACATGGATGGATGGAGGGGAGGAAAGCGAGGAGAAATCTGGACATGGATGGAGTGAAGGGCAGGGACGACAGCCACGACAGCGGCCAATCCAGGCCAAGGGCACCTGGCAAGCTTCCCAAACGTACAAACATTCTATACATGTTATTCCTGGGATTTTGGATTTTTCCCAAGTCCATTTAGTAGCGGTTTATGGACTTGTCCTTTAGGAAACCGTCCAACCCCTTTTTAAACTCTGCTAAGCTAACCGCCTTCACCACTTTCTCCGGCAACGAATTCCAGAGTTTAATTACACGTTGGGTGAAGAAAAATTTTCTCCGATTTGTTTTAAATTTACTACACTGTAGTTTCATCGCATGCCCCCTAGTCCTAGTATTTTTGGAAAGCGTGAACAGAAGCTTCACATCCACCTGTTCCACTCCACTCATTATTTTATATACCTCTATCATGTCTCCCCTCAGCCGTCTCTTCTCCAAGCTGTATAGCCCTAGCCTCCTTAGTCTTTCTTCATAGGGAAGTCGTCCCATCCCCGCTATCATTTTAGTCGCCCTTCGCTGCACCTTTTCCAATTCTACTATATCTTTCTTGAGATGCGGCGACCAGAATTGAACACAATACTCAAGGTGCGGTCGCACCATGGAGCGATACAACCCTTGCCTTGGTCTTTGCCCAGTGTGGCATTACTTATGTACTTTTGCTTCCACCCTGTGTGAGGGCTCAGACTTTGCGTGACTGTTGATGAGCATGTTCTGCATGAAACTTATAAACTGCTGCTTCATCTCTGGTTTCCTTCTCAAGGATTTCTGCAATGAGGCAATACGAGAAAGGGCTTGGCTTCTGTTGTTTGGGAGTCGAGGTCTGGGCTTACGAAAGGGGAGAGGTGCTACCCAGCTGTTTGACTCGTCGTTCTTGAACTCTTTGCTCATAATGTTCAGGAATTCTTTGTCTTCTATGAAAAAAGCAGGTTTGTCATCATCTTCGGTGGTCTGAAACACTGAGCTTCCCAAGTGCTCTCCTAAACCTACTGAGGGTCTCCTGATGAAGAGATTGAAACACGGCCGGTGTTGAGACCATTTGTAAGTGAAGAATGCATGTGAAGATCACGTCTGGTTTGATCAAGCCTTTGGTTATGTAGTGGAAATGAAGATCTGTTTAAGCTCCTGTGAAGAGTGATGGATCAAGTACCAAGTGGATTGGATTATAATTGTGAGATTTCGAGAGTGTGGATTTCATTCACGTTCATCATTTATGGTGAAAGCAAAACATTCAACAGGAGGTGTAATGAGTTGAAAATTGTGGACTTTATCTCCTACATAACGGACTATTTTATGGGACTTGATGTGGGAAATGTGGGATTTTATGTGATGGTGTTGTTTAACAATTTTGGTAATAAAGAATAATGTATTTTGATTTAGATATATGATTTGTAGTAAGTACTAAACCTACTGTGGTGATGTTCTTATAAAGTGCTGAAATAGTGCTTCGTTCTTTGTAAATGGGAACTTCTTTCGTGGTTAGGTGGTTGTTACATGGTTCAAACGCTTTCTAAGACATTGGTGAAGAGCACATTGTCATTTGTTTTTCTCGATTGGTTGAGGCAGACTTTGCCTATGATTGTCCAACCTAGGTCGAGACGCTGCGCATAAGGAGCACCACGTGGACCTTTGTATGATTCATGGATCTCCAGGAGTTCCGGCGCATCTGGACCCAGCAAGAGCAAGATCTCAGCATCTGGATCTAAAGGCGAGAGTAGGTTAGCTATGGGCCTCAGATGGGGGTGACTCCAAGCGACCTCTGGTGTAGGAATCTCATCTTTATCATCTGGTGAAGGGGCAGAGGGATCACATTTTCGAGAAACAGATAATTACATGGTCTTTTCCAGTATGGCAATATTTACGTACTTATGTACTAACAGTGGTCGCCACCATAATATCATCTCTTGGACCACAACTGGCTGCAGCTAATGGGGTTTGCCTTGGGCAAATTATATTTAATTACCCGAGACTGGTGGTGGGAATACCCGAGCCTGAGTGATTGGAGGAGCACTAATTCAGCAAGTTGCAGTTTGGTGCAGATGGGTTCGCTGCACCCGGGTTGGACGCACACTGCTGCGCAGCAGGAGCATCCTGTGTAAAGCATATAGCGCATTGGTCAGTTTTGCTTATGGTGGCGGACAGTTTGGCTCGGGTATCCTGTTTGATGTCTTTTAATAAAGCTTCGGCCAAGTTGTTCCACTCAATTACAATGTGTATGTTCTGTCCTCCGACAGCCTCGCACTAGTTTATAACGTGATCCTAAAATGTGTGTAATGCCTTTACTGTTATTCTCAGTCCCAAGGACTATCATTGCTGCAGTTTCCCCACTGGAAAAATACATGAGCAATGCACTGTGGGTAATGTAGTTCACAGGCAGTGCAACCACACTTGTTTGGCTGTGTAAGAACTGCTATCACTGGTTGTGAGGCTGCTCAGACCTTCTCTCTCTCCCTCTCTCTCTGCCAAGCTTGGCTCTTTTGTCTTCCTGCTCAGTCTTACTATTCTGTCCACAGAGGTCAGCCAGGTATGACCTCTCCCTCCTATCTCTAGGACTACCCCTTGCTATCCGATAGCAGGCTCTGTCCCCATTGGTCTCTATCTGCTCCTCCCTGTGTGAAGCCCCAACACTTCTTTGTCCTTTCAGCCACGAGGGGCTTCTTCCTCCATTACAGCCAGGGACATGGAGCCAACACCATCTCGCTCCAGACAGCTTTCCTGATCAAACTCCCTGTAACGAACCTGGATTTTTTTACCCTGTAAATATCTTCTTCCAAATGAGATATTGCACATTGCAGTCACCCAGCTTTGGACTATTTCTACCTGTTCAACTACTTTCCCCTCCCCCTGCAATACAACTACCTCTCTTCAGATCTCCACCTCCCACAGCCTCCAGATTAAGAAGTCTCTGTATCCTGAACATCTATCTGTGAGTAAATTATCTGTGATTTATTCAATAAAAGAGACTTTATAAAATAATAGAGACTTCAGGTGATTGCTGCGCCAGGGTTATGCTCCATGATATTGGGGTTTATAATTACCAAGCCCCAAGAGTCATGACAGTGTATGTGTGGTCATTTATTAATTAGGGCGCTGGGACAGGGTGTCACGGTTGCCTACGTTATACTTCCATCATTTCTGTTTATCTCTATCTCCACCTGCTGGTAGATGGACACAACCCACCAGTTCCTGGATTCATCTGCTGCATGTGACAAGGAATGGGTGATAAGGCAAAGCTTATTTTATTTTGCTGCATTGCACCCTGGAACTCATAAGCTTACTCTTTTGGGATCTTGCCAGGTACTTGTGACCTGGATTCACCACTGTTGGAAACAGGATATTGGGCTTGATGGACCTTCAGTCTTTCCCTGGATGTCAGTGCTTATGAATGAATGTACTTATAAGATCATTGAAGGACATTTTTATAATTCAAAATCTCTAACATTTCTCGTTCTCTTTATTGTTTCTTTTTTCAAAATAAAATCACATCCTGCAGCGTTTGGTAAGTTTTATTCAGTTAGCAACGTATATATTTTATGGGTGGGCAATTAATACGTTAATAACAATGTTTTTTAATGCTAACCCACTCCTCCTCCGTACTTATCTCTACAGCAGGGCTCAGAAGTTTTTCTCCTTCCTGGGAGCTGCCTCAAACTCCTTCTCTCCTCCTGCACATACAGGCTCTGCAGGTGCAGAAAGTTGGGGAAGGTCTGGTGAGAACTGAAACCAGGAGACTTCCCCAACGTCCTGCACTATGTGAATCAAGTATCTGCTGTGCAGAGGGAGACAAAGAGTTTAAGCAACACCAAGCCCGAGCCCTGCTGTACAGGTAAATGCAGGGGGGGGGGGGGAGAGAAACTGGATGAAGGCTGTTTGAAACTTTATTATTTAATGCTCAAAATGCATGCTGTGATTAAGCGCGCTTAATTGCATGATTAAAATTTGTCCACCCCTAATGATTTTTTATATAATTGTACTTATTTTTCTTGTCTGAGACCTGATCATTGTTCATCTTCATTTTAATGCAGATTGGTGGATGGAATGTGGCAGATATACAGGTAACTGAATCTGATATATATTAATTACACCAAACCACCAAATCCAATAATGTGTCCTTTGACTGTGATCTCACTATACAGACACCTACAGCCAGTATTAGGGATCATTTTCACCCCTGTGATAGAGAAGACAATATGTGTTTCCTCTGATCAGGGTCAGGGAGTGATCCCTCTGGTTCAGACCTGGCAAGTTTCCCACATTCATTGGGAGACTCCCGTTTTCTCAGGTCATCTCCGATACTCCCACTCAGCAGTCTGTTGCAGTCCCAGGACTTTTCACCAAATAATACAGTACAGTTTGCTTCTTGCTCCAACTGCCGACTCCTCGTTCCTCCTTGCCAATCGATGTAAGCCACCGCGGTGGCAGTTTCTGACATCAGGTGGACTGCCTCGCCCCTCAACAGATGGACAAAGGTCTGGAGTGCTAGTCGAACTGCCCTGGTCTCTAATAGATTTATTGAGCAAGATCTCTCCTGACAGTGAGCTCCCCATCCCTGGAGACTGGCATCTGTTGTAACCACCCTCCAGTTGGGCTGATCCAGAGGCATTCCCTTGGTCATATTGGCATCCCGCAGCCACCAATGTAGGCTGCTCTTCACCTGAGCCGGAAGTGACAATTTCTGATGTAGAGAGTCCTTCTGTGACGACCACCGAGAAAGAAGCAACCTCTGAAGTAGCCTCATGTGAGCCCTGGCCAAAGGCACTGTGAGATTACTGGATCTTTCTCTTGTTGCCAAGGGCTCTTATTTTTCTCAGTCTCCACCTGCTTTTTATCATTTCCTCCAAAAACTGCTTGCAAAATGGAATAAACATATTTAATCTGATGACCAGATTAAGACAAGAACTGTTTCCATCTGAATGATACAGTCTAGTTTGCTTCTGGAAATGGCCACCAAGCATCCAGTGGGTGAGTTACAAGCTTCATGTACCAATCGTAAGAGAAAGAAACATATGAAGTGTCTTAGGTGTGTTAGAAAAGCTTCATTCCAGCGTTTCTGTTTCTGCTGTTGGCCACGAGTTAAAATTTAATGAATCAACAATCCAATCCATCCAGCAAAAAAAGGAAGAGATTCGGTGGTCTGTTCGTAAAGCAGAACCAAAAAGTTCCAAAACTACATCTGTGCTTCGTGATGAATCAGTAGAAAAGATGGAAAAGCGTTTAAATTTGTGGATAATGCAAAAGGTGGATTACAAAATAAAGCACTGTGGACAGTTTTATAAACACGTCACCCAGGGTCAGGAAAACATAAAACCCTCTTCTGCTAGTTCTGGCTGGCTTGTGTGTTTTAAAAGGCGATATGCGGAGGTCACGTGATGCAATGCACAGGAGCAGTCGCTAGTCGCTTCGCTCCTGCCAACTCCTCGATAACCCTGCTGATAAACTGGTGAAAATCGGGCACACTCTAATCTACTGTGCAAGAGTAACACGGAGAAGAGATTTGAGAATATTCAGAACTGGAAAATAGAGCGAATGGTGGCTAAATCGTTAAGAAAAGACAAGGAGAAAAGCCAGCCGACAGAAGATAAGATGGCGGCCCCGGCTAGCCCGTCTTCCTCACAAGTCGGCTCCGCATGGGCAGCGGAAATAGTTGGTGAGGTTACCAACGCGCTGGAAGCCATACTGGAAGAAAAGCTGGGATCTTTGGAAACTAAACTTGAATCACTGCATAATAATGTTGCTCAAATTAAGGAGGATATGACGGCCTACCAGCAGCGGACAAGTGACCTGGAAGATCGCGTGGCTAAAATAGAGGATGTATATAAATCAGAAACTATATCAGTTCAAAATTCACAACTAAATAATTACAAAATAACAAAATAAAATAAATTATAAATAATGTGTGCTCAGTTTTTTTAGGTGTATATACATAGAGTCTATGTATATACACCTAAAAAAACTGAGCACACATTATTTATAATTTATTTTATTTTGTTATTTTGTAATTATTTAGTTGTGAATTTTGAACTGATATAGTTTCTGATTTATAACATGTGACATATAAGGAAACTGAATTTAATGAAAACCCGATTACTATATTGATTTAAAATGGAGGATGAACATAGCGTGATTGAGAAAAAGTTAATTCTGTATGCTGATAGAATAGAAGACCTAGAAAATAGGTCGAGACGCAATAATCTCTGCTTGGTGGGCGTAGCTGAAGATCGAGGAGACTGAGATTTGAAAAGCTATCTGGAAGTCTGGTTAGCTAACGAATTGATCTTCCGCAGGAGTTGGGCCCATTAAGAATTGAAAGGGCACACCGGCTGGGACCTAAACAAACAAATGCTGCTCGACCGAGAGTGATTATCTGTCGTGTTCTTAACTTCGCACACAAGACAGCTATTTTGCAGGCGCTGAGAGGTGGAAAGTAGCTGCGCAGTGGAAATCAAAAAATACTCTGCTTCCAGGATTATTCAGCTGGAGTAGCTGCCCGGAGAAAGCAGTTTTCACCTGTTTGTTCCGAATTGGCACAGCGCAAAATTCCATTTGCTTTATTATATCCAGCGAAGCTGAGAATTGTGTATAAGTCGGAGTCAAGGTTTTACATCACTGTAGAAGATGCACAAGCTTTTGTACAGCAACTGGAGACTAACAATACAAGCTGAAGAAATAAGCCTGCAACAAGAGAGGTTACTTAGTAAGAGACTATCCAGCTTATTTTCGAAAGAGAAAGACGCCCATATTTCGACCCAAATCGGGAGATGGGCGACTTTCTCTCGTGGGCGAACAAATCGGTATAATCGAAAGCCGATTTTGGTCGTCTTCAACTGCACTCCGTCGCAGGAACGAACAAAGTTGACGGGGGCGTGTCGGAGGTGTGGTGAAGGCGGGACTGGGGCGTGGTTATCGGCCGAGGAGAGATGGGCGTCTTTAGCTGATAATCGAAACAAGAAGGGCGTTTTGGACGAGAATTTGGTCCGCTTTATTTGGACCCTTTCTTTTCAGGTCCAAGTCCCAAAAAAGTGCCCCAACTGACCAGATGATCACCGGAGGGAATCGGGGATCACCTCCCCTGACTCCCCCAGTGGTCACTAACCCTCTCTCACCAAAAAAAACCCACTTTAAAAACTTTTGTTTCCAGCCTCTAAGCCAGCCTCAAATGCCGTACCCACCTCCATGACAGCAGAATGTGTTCTATCCTGAGACAGCCTTTCCCTGGTTCTGATGTGGCTCTCGGGTGAGTGTGACACCTTTTCTGTTATGCGCACTGCAGAATCACATCAGCAATGCATTGTGGTGGGTGTAGGGTATTGGGCTCCGTGATTTCACTAGCTTGTGTTAACTGCTCACGATGTTGATAGTTGGTAGGCTCTACTCCCATGGTGCTTTTCCCCCTGCTTACTGGGTCAGAGTGTGCCCTGTTTTGTTTCCGGTAGTCCATGAGGTAGTGGCCATTTGTGTAAGACAGTTTTGAAGTATGAGGGGAGAGTTAAGTTACAGTTGAACTGTTTTTTATTTTCATGGAGTTATTGCTGTTATGTTGTCCTTGGTACCCTGGTCATGGTAATATGGCAGATTGTAAGGGGAAGAAGAATTAGTCCTTTTGGTTATGATTATAGGAATATAAATAATAGCAAGGGGTTAAAGACCTAATGGTTGGAATTGCAGGAAGGGGGTAGGAATATTATGGGACTGCAAAAGAGAGGGAGGTAATAAAAGCAGGATTATTGTAATGTAAGCCGCATTGAGCCTGCCATGAGTGGGAAAGCGCGGGGTACAAATGTAACAAAAAAACAAAAAGATCTGTTTACCACTATGCTGAATTTGAAGTATATTAATGTGGCAGCAAGGGAGAATTTGACTAGATATGAGTAGATGGGGATCTTGACTTAAGGGTTTAGAGGAGGGGCATTAAAGGTGACCTGAATCCCTTAGGGATTGGTGGGATAATGGGGGGCCTTTGTAAGGGGATAGGGCGGGGGGATGGGAGAGGTAGGGTAGGGAAAAGAAGGGTAAAGTTTGGGACTCTGCTCAGGGGGATCGTATAGATGGAAGCTGTGGATGATTGGTGCTTAGGACACAATGATAAGAAGAAAAAGATCTCGCTATATCATTGGAGATGAAGTGGCTGAGAAAATAAAGGCTAAAGAGTTGGCGTTCCAGAAATACACAAAAACTAAAGAAAAGGAACACAAGGAGGAATACAGGATGAAACTGAAAGAAGCCAAGAGAGAGAGATACGTCTGGTGAAAGTGCAAGCGGAAGAACAAATGGCTAGAAATGTAAGGAGGGGTGACAAAAATTTCTACAGGTATATAAGTGAAAGGAGAATGACTAAAAAGGGAATTGTGAGACTAAAAGATACTGCGAACCGCTATGTGGATAATGATGAAGAAAAAGCAAATTTGCTAAATAGATACTTTTGTTCTGTTTTCACAGAAGAAAATCCTGGAGAAGGACCGCGATAGACTGCAAAAAGTATAAATGAGATTGAAGTGGATAGAGCACCGTTCACAGAAGAGAGTGTGTATGAACAGCTTGAAAAGCTAAAGGTGGATAAAGCCATGGGACCGGATGGGATCCACCCCAGGATATAGAGGGAGCTCAGAGAGGTTCTGGTGGGTCCTCTTAAAGATTTGTTTAACATATCCTTGCAGACGGGAGAGGTTCCGAAGGATTGGAGAACGGCGGAGGTGGTCCCTCTTCACAAGAGTGGTGATAGGGAAGAAGCTGAAAACTACAGACCGGTAAGCCTCACTTCGATTATTGGAAAAGTAATGGAAGCGATGCTGAAGGAAAGGATAGTGAATTTCCTGGAAGCCAATAAGTTGCAAGATCCGAGACAACATGGTTTTACCAAAGGGAAATCGTGCCAAACGAATCTCATTGAGTTCTTTGATTGGGTGACAGGAGAATTGAATCAGGGACGAGCTATGGACGTAATCTACTTAGATTTCAGCAAAGCTTTTGACACGGTTCCCCACAGGAGGCTCTTAAATAAACTGGAAGGGCTGAAGATAGGACCCGAAGTGGTGAACTGGATTAGGAACTGGTTGACGGACAGAAGCCAGAGGGTGGTGGTGAATGGAATTTGCTCGGAGGAGGGAAAGGTGAGTAGTGGTGTGCCTCAGGGATCGGTGCTGGGACCGATTCTGTTCAATATATTTGTGAGTGACATTGCCGAAGGGTAGAAGGTAAAGTTTGCCTATTTGCGGATGATACTAAGATCTGCAACAGAGTGGACACCCAGGAGGGAGTGGAAAACATGAAAAAGGATCTGAGGAAGCTAGAAGAATGGTCTAAGGTTTGGCAATTAAAATTCAATGCGAAGAAATGCAAAGTGATGCACTTAGGGAATAAAAACCGTCGGGAGATGTATGTGTTAGGCAGGGAGAATCTGTTAGGTACGGACGGGGAGAGGGATCTTGGGGTGATAGTATCTGAGGATCTGAAGGCGACGAAACAGTGTGACAAGGCGGTGGCCGTAGCTAGAAGGTTGTTAGGCTGTATAGAGAGAGGTGTGACCAGCAGAAGAAAGGAGGTGTTGATGCCCCTGTATAAGTCGTTGGTGAGGCCCCACCTAGAGTATTGTGTTCAGTTTTGGAGGCCGTACCTTGCGAAGGATGTAAAAAGAATTGAAGCGGTGCAAAGAAAAGCTACGAGAATGGTAAGGGATTTGCGTTACAAGACGTATGAGGAGAGACTTGATGACCTGAACATGTATACTCTGGAAGAAAGGAGAAACAGGGGTGATATGATACAGACGTTCAAATATTTGAAAAGTATTAATCCGCAAACGAACCTTTTCTGGAAGTGCGAAGGCGGTAGAACGAGAGGACATGAAATGAGATTGAAGGGGGGCAGACTCAAGAAAAATGTCAGGAAGTATTTTTTCACGGAGAGAGTAGTGGATGCTTGGAATGCCCTCCCGCGGGAGGTGGTGGAAATGAAAACGGTAACAGAATTCAAACACGCATAGGATAAACATAAAGGAATCCTGTTCAGAAGGAATGGATCCTAAGGAGCTTAGCCGAGATTGGGTGGCACAGCCAGCCGGTGGTGGGAGGCGAGGATAGTGCTGGGCAGACTTATACGGTCTGTGCCAGAGCCAGTGGTGGGAGGCGGGGCTGGTGGTTGGGAGGCGGGGATAGTGCTGGGCAGACTTATACGGTCTGTGCCCTGAAGAGGACAGGTACAAATCAAAGTAGGGTATACACAAAAAGTAGCACATATGAGTTTATCTTGTTGGGCAGACTGGATGGACCATGCAGGTCTTTTTCTGCCGTCATTCACTATGTTACTATGTTACTATATGAGGGGGAGAAGGCAGAGGCTGGGCTGGCTCCTCTCATTAGACAGAATTTATCACTGGTTGATATTATGTGAAATCAAGTTGGGGAATGATTAAGATTGTCACCTGGAATGTGGGGAGTATTCATTCCCCCATAAAAAGATCTAAGATCCTACACTACCTGCAACGCATTGGGGCAGACATTGTGCTTCTACAGGAAACGCATTTATCAGATTTCGAGCATGCAAAACTGGTTCGATAGTGGGTGGGGGAGTGTATCGCTTCACCAGCTGTAGGACATAAAGGTGGAGTGGCGATATTATTTCAGAAGGGTATGGCATCACAGATTCAGAATGTTGTAAAAGACCCTGACGGACGATACATCTTTTGTAAGGCCACAGTTAACAGACAACAGATTATTTTGGGTAGCATATATACCCCGAACATAATGGATCTTAAATTTTATAAGAGATTACTCGCGCTTCTCACTAAAATGGAAACACTCCCGATGATGCTAGGGGGAGATTTCAATATGGCTTGGGACCCCCAGATGGATAGATCACACCCACATGTAGCTCCAAGGAACAAGAGGCTTACCTGACCTTTGCACTTTATTAGATTTAGTGGACGTGTGGCACACGTTACATCCTTTAGATAAGGAATATACACACTTACCAAGAGCCCATAATACATTTTCAAGGATTGACTACCTGTTGACATCACGTACGACCTTTACAGACATAAGAGATGCAGCTATTGGACCGTGTGTCATATCGGACCATTCTATGGTTTGGATGAATTGGCAAGGGGGCGTAGTGGAAAAAAAGGCACGAGGTTGGACCTTCCTTAGTTATCTTTACAAGGATGAAAAATTTAGGGAATTTCTGATAGCTAAGTGGGAAGAATATAGACATTTCAACGAAGGCTCGGTAGATGACGATCCTATTTATTGAGAGGCAGCGAAGGCAGTCTTGCGTGGTGAGATTATTAGTTATGTTACCCAGCACAAGAGGGCCAGGGATCGTGAAATTATAAGATTGGAAAAGCAGCTGATAGGGCTGCGAAGACAATTTGGAGTGACTCTGAGCCCTCCAAAGGAAAGATTTGATAGCAGTGCAGACGCCCTGAACTCTTTACTGCATGATAGAGAGGTTAAATCTCAAATTTACTATCGGTTCCAATTATACAAGCATGGAAATAAAGGAGGTAAGTTATTAGCTAGGTTGATAGCCCCAAAATATGTCTCCAGGAATATAGTATCTCTTAGGGATAATAAAGGGAAATTATTACATACAAATCAGGAAATACGATCGGCCTTCCAGGCTTTTTACCAGAATCTCTATAGTGCAGAGGAGAAAGAAGGGCTCCCGAGTAGTTTATATTTGAATGGGGTGGAGACCCCCACTTTGAGTCAAAAAGATTGCAAGAGCTTAAATGCTCCGATTAGTGAAGATGAGATAACATGGGCTATTAGTCGTAGCAAATTGGGGAAAACATCAGGCTCGGATGGATTTAAGGCCGAGTTTTACAAACTGATGGTTGAGCCTATAATTCCCACTTTGACTAAGGTGTTTAATTCATGGGTAGAACTGGGTCGGCTGCCAGCTCAACTCAATGTAGCCCAGATTATAGTGATTCCTAAGCCCAAGCGTGATGTACAGCTGGTGACCTCATATAGACCCATTTTGCTTTTGAACCATGAGGTAAAACTCTTTGCAAAAATATTAGCTAACAGAATGGGAAGGATACTGCCTCGTGTAATACATGAGGCGCAGGTGGGTTTTGTGCAAGGTATATCTGTGGCTAAAAATCTTCGAAGTATCTTGGCTTCAATGGAGCACTTGGCTGTAACTAAGGATCAGGCTATAGTGATCAGTTTTTGACGCCGAAAAAGCGTTTGATCGCGTAGAGTGGTCTTACTTGTTTATGGTATTAGAAACATACGGGTTTCAAGGTTGGTTCCTTCAGGGTATCAGGGCATTATATTGCTTCCCAAGAGCTCAAGTAATGGTTAATGGGAAAAATTCAGAGGATTTTAAGATAGAGCAAGGGACTAGACAGGGGTGCACCTTGTCACCATCGTTATTTGCGCTGTACATAGATCCACTGATTCGAGATATTAACTCATGTTTAGCTGTTCCTGGGGTGTCGTTTGGAAGCCTAGAGTTTAAAACAGCTGCATTCGCAGATGACTTGTTGGTAGTCCTGACGAGACCCCAAACTTCTTTGGAGACGTTGTTGGAGATGTTTAGAGAATTTGGAGATTATTCGGGTTTTAAGCTAAATCTCGAGAAATCTGAAGCGCTGGCGATTAATCAAGATACTCGGACCCTTTGGCCCGGGGATTTCCCGCTGCGTTGGGCGAGTGATTCTTTTAGATATCTTGGGATTCATCTAACAGCTCAAACGAAGGGACTTTACAAACTAAATGTAAATTGGTTGCTTAGGCAAACAGCTCAGCAATTAGACACATGGAAGACGTTGACACTGCCGTTAATGGGTCGAATCAACCTCATTAGAATGGTGATATTGTCTCAATTGCTATATGTTTTACAGACACTGCCGCTAAGGTTATTGCAAAAAGACATTAAGCATTTTTATCAATTAGTGTCGAGATTTTGTTGGTCTGGGAAAAAAGCCAAGGTACAATTAAGATATATATTGAGAAGGTGGAGGCAAGTAGGATTGGGTCTTCCAAATCTTAAGTATTATAATACAGCATGTCTTTTTAGACACGTGAGCACACTCCCTTAAGATTAGAAGAAGCCTTGTTTAGCCCATACAATCTCATAGCATTCCTGCACACATCTGGGGCCTTGCTGCCACAGCCACACCGGCATAGCTTACTTTTGATGCCTTTGCAAGAGGCATGGCGGCTATTGGGGACGTGGCTGGGGAGAAACTCGAGAATTACAGAATTACTAACTGTTAAAGGGAATCCAATGTTCTTGCCTGGGTTGGAGAATCCAATTTTTACACACTGGGCGCAAATGGGTCTAAATGGTCTAGATTCTGTCATGGGAATGGACGGGGAAATTAAGCCATTTCCTCAGCTGATACCAACCATGATAGGGCGATGGGGGGACATCTTTGCCTACTGTCAGCTGAAACACTACATGCAATCACTAAATAAAGAAGCCTTAAAATTTAAATTGGGGGAGAAGATCAAATTATTTTTTATGAAATTACAGAGGGAGCTTTCTATTTCAAGTATACATCAGCGGATTTGGGAACTAATACCGGGGAAAGACCTATGACAGGGATGGAGGAAAGATTTGGGAGTGGATCTGTCAACATGGGATACTGTAGCGCACCTCAAAGCTATTCCTCACTTAATTAGTGGGGCTGGACTTAGAGAATGCGCCTTTCGGGTAATACATAGAGCATATTTTACTCAAGTCCAATTATATAGAGCCAAGGGGATTGGATCAGCGTAACAGATAATACACTATTCCACGCATTCTGGGAGTGTAGGATGGTGCAGAGGTTTTGGAGGCGAGTAACAGGGTTTTTGTCATCCTTAATGCCTTTTAGGATTGAGGGAACCTCGGTCCAGCTAATATTGGACTGTCTGGGAGCATTTAAAGGCCTCAGTGCAGAAGATACCCTATCCTATTGTGTCGCAAACTCTGCCTTGTTGCGAGAAAATATGTGATGCAATACTGGACCGAGGCAGACCCTCCTGAATTCTGGCACTGGCGGAACCAAGTGCATCAGCTAATGTCCTGGGAGGCAAGAAAGGCTAAGGGCTCTTGTAGGCGCAAAGCACGCACTCTGAAAGTGTGGGGTTGTCTGTTAGATACCCTAACCCAGAAAGGGAAAAGTCTTATTCTTAACATGATGTGAATAGTGATTAAGCATATATACCTGAGCAGAGAGAGAATAGGGTGGTAAGGGTGGGGACTATAGAAGGAAGGGGGTATTATGGGGAGGGGGTTAAGATACTACTGATAAGATGGTCAAATATCGATGTTAAGAAGATTAAAGGTATTTTGATTAAGTAGAGTGATGTGGTACCCTTCATCTCAAGGTGGCACATAACGGGGAGGGAATACGTTTGAAAAATCGTGATGACTGTTAATACTGTTGCTATTTGCTTTTGGATCTATGCAAGTTTTGAGAGATGGATTTGTATATTTTGCTGTGTCATCAATAAAAATTGTTGAAAGATAAAAGGCGATATGCGCTTAAAAATGTAAGTCTTTGTGGCAAGGCAGGTTCAGCTGACATTGAAGCTGCAGAAGAATTTAAAACATTAATGCTAAGTGTGATAGAAAAAGAGGGTTATGTGGCAGAGCAAACATAGTAACATAGTAGATGATGGCAGAAAAAGATGTGCACGGTCCATCCAGTCTGCCCAACAAGATAAATTCATATGTGCTACTTTTTATTTGTACCTGTCCTCTTCAGGGCACAGACCTTATAAGTCTGCCCAGCACTATCCCCGCCTCCCAACCACCAGCCCCGCCTCCCACCACCAGCTCTGGCACAGATCGTATGAGTCTGCCCAGCACTATCCCCACCTCCCAACTACCAGTCCCACCTCCCACCACCAGCTCTGGCACAGACCGTATAAGTCTGCCCAGCACTATCCCCGCCTCCCAACCACCAGTCCCACCTCCCACCACCAGCTCTGGCACAGACCGTATAAGTCTGCCCAGCACTATCTCCGCCTCCCAACCACCAGCCCCGCCTCCCACCACTGGCTCTGGCACAGACCGTATAAGTCTGCCCAGCACTATCCCCGCCTCCCAACCACTAGCCCTGCCTCCCACCACCGGCTCTGCCACCTAAACTGGGCTAAGCTCCCAAGGATATATTCCTTCTGAACAGGATTCCTTTATGTTTATCCCACACGTTTGAATTCTGTTACCGTTTTCATCTCCACCACCTCCCGCGGGAGGGCATTCCAAGCATCCACCACTCTCTCTGTGAAAAAGTACTTCCTGACATTTTTCCTGAGTCTGCCCCCCTTCAATCTCATTTCATGTCCTCTCGTTCTACCGCCTTTGCATCTCCAGAAAAGATTTGTTTGCGGATTAATACCTTTCAAATATTTGAACATCTGTATCATTTCACCCCTGTTTCTCCTTTCCTCCAGAGTATACATGTTATAAGTACATAAGTAGTGCCATACTGGGAAAGACCAAAGGTCCATCTAGCCCAGCATCCTGTCACCGACAGTGGCCAATCCAGGTCAAGGGCACCTGGCACGCTCCCCAAACGTAAAAACATTCCAGACAAGTTATACCTAAAAATGAGGAATTTTTCTAGTCCATTTAATAGCGGTCTATGGACTTGTCCTTTAGGAATCTATCTAACCCCTTTTTAAACTCCGTCAAGCTAACCGCCCGTACCACGTTCTCCGGCAATGAATTCCAGAGTCTAATTACACGTTGGGTGAAGAAAAATTTTCTCCGATTCGTTTTAAATTTACCACACTGTAGCTTCAACTCATGCCCTCTAGTCCTAGTATTTTTGGATAGCGTGAACAGTCGCTTCACATCCACCCGATCCATTCCACTCATTATTTTATACACTTCTATCATATCTCCCCTCAGCCGTCTCTTCTCCAAGCTGAAAAGCCCTAGCCTTCTCAGCCTCTCTTCATAGGAAAGTCGTCCCATCCCCACTATCATTTTCGTCGCCCTTCGCTGTACCTTTTCCAATTCTACTATATCTTTTTTGAGATACGGAGACCAGTACTGAACACAATACTCCAGGTGCGGTCGCACCATGGAGCGATACAACGGCATTATAACATCCGCACACCTGGACTCCATACCCTTCTTAATAACACCCAACATTCTATTCGCTTTCCTAGCCGCAGCAGCACACTGAGCAGAAGGTTTCAGCGTATCATCGACGACGACACCCAGATCCCTTTCTTGATCCGTAACTCCTAACGCGGAACCTTGCAAGACGTAGCTATAATTCGGGTTCCTCTTACCCACATGCATCACTTTGCACTTGTCAACATTGAACTTCATCTGCCACTTGCACGCCCATTCTCCCAGTCTCGCAAGGTCCTCCTGTAATCGTTCACATTCCTCCTGCGACTTGACGACCCTGAATAATTTTGTGTCATCGGCGAATTTAATTACCTCACTAGTTATTCCCATCTCTAGGTCATTTATAAATACATTAAAAAGCAACGGACCCAGCACAGACCCCTGCGGGACCCCACTAACTACCCTCCTCCACTGAGAATACTGGCCACGCAATCCTACTCTCTGCTTCCTATCTTTCAACCAGTTCTTAATCCATAATAATACCCTACCTCCGATTCCATGACTCTGCAATTTCTTCAGGTCCGCAAGTCTCCCCTCATACGTCTTGTAACGCAAATCCCATACCATTCTCGTAGCTTTCCTTTGCACCGCTTCAATTTTTTTTACGTCCTTCGCAAGATACGGCTTCCAAAACTGAACACAATACTCCAGGTGGGGCCTCACCAATGACTTGTACAGGGGCATCAACACCTCCTTTCTTCTGCTGGTCACACCTCTCTCTATACAGCCCAACAACCTTCTCGCTACGGCCACCGCCTTGTCACACTGTTTTGTCGCCTTCAGATCCTCAGATACTATCACCCCAAGATCCCTCTCCCCTTCCGTACCTATCAGACTCTCACCGCTTAACACATACATCTCCCGTGGATTTCTCTTCCCAGGAGACGTATGTGTTAAGCGGTGAGAGTCTTCAATGTTGATGAGACTGACTTGTTTTACAAACAGGCTGGCAAATGGAGATATATAAAGAAAATGGCAGCCACAGCCCTTGGTTTTAAGGCATTTAAAGATCATGTTACCGTGTTGTTGTGCACCAGTTCCAAGAGTGATTTCAAATGAAACCTCAAAGTTTGGGTAACGTCCAACAACTGTTTCGTTCCAGAAGTTGAACGGTATCGCCACCATAAGAACCTTGCCTTTAAGGTACTGCTGATTTTGGATAATGCACCAGTACACTGCCGTGCAGACCTAGAAAGTGCAGAGCCCGATGTTGAGGTTCTGTTCATTCCCCCAAACACATCCATCATCCAGCCCCTCCATCAGGAGTGCATAATGAACTTCAAGGGATTTGAAGGTGTAGCAGAACAAGAACAGAAATGTGGAAAGCATCATGCAATTTGCACAAAAAGTCCCTTCGAGGACATGACACAAGAAGATGTTGAAATTTTGGCAGAGATTGCAATGAAGACCTGGATTAGATGGGCAACAAAGCCTCAGGGGCGGTGATAACAAAGAAGAGAAGGCTGAGACTCCAAAAATCATGCCTCTCATGTCTGTAAGAGTAGCAGAGTGGGCTTCGACACTGGAAAAAAACGTTCAGTGACATGGAGGAATGTGATCCTATGCTGCATCTCACAAACTCTGCATTTGCCCCTTACAGTGAAACATTTAAGGACTTGAGAAGGAAGCAGAGAAGGCTGACACAGTTTTTTCAGTCAACAAGGCGTGAGACCCAGACACCTGAGGTAGATCAAGGAGAAGTTGACCCCTCCTCCCTCCCAAGGTGTCCATCTTCATCATCTACTATCATTCTAAAAGGCTGTCTGTCTCCAGAGGTCAAGGTGCCTGATTTGACATCCTCATCATCTCCAAATGTGCAGGAGGAGCAAATCTGGCTGTCCCAGATCTGCAGTTTCAAACACAGTTTTCATAATGTTGGTGGTTTAATGTGGACAAAACCAGTACGGCATTTTATTACTGTTGCATAAATTTCTTTTTTTCAAGCAATGTCTTCATATGGTACAGAACCATGTCTGTAGCCCTCTGGTTATGCAGCAATGTTTATCAAGTACTTTTTTCTTAAAGTGCTACCAACTGTAAGGACTTTAAATTATGGTGACAAAACCATGGTGCAGCGTCTGTACTTGCTTACTGTTGTGCAATACTGTATAGTAGTTATTTTCTTTCATCTAAGAGTGTTACTACAGTACTGTAACTCATTCAACAAGTAAAAATATTTTTATTTTCGAAGGAGAAGGGCGCCCATCTTCTGACACAAATCTGGAGATGGGCATCCTTGTCCTAAGATCGCCCAAATTGGCATAATCGAAAGCCGATTTTGGGCGCCCTCAACTGCTTTCCGTCGCAGGGACAACCAAAGTTTACGGGGGCGTGTCGGCACCGTAGGGAAGGCGGGACTGGGGTGTGATTAAGAGATGGGCGTCCTCAGACAATAATGGAAATAAGAAGGGCGTCCCTGACGTGCACTTGGCCAACTTTACTTGGTCCATTTTTTCTTGCAACCAAGCCTCAAAAAGGTGCCCGAACTGACCAAATGACCACCGGAGGAAATCAGGGATGACCTCCCCTTTCTCCCCCAGTGGTCACCAACTCCCTCCCACCCTAAAAAAAAAAGTTAAAATTTTTTTTTTGCCAGCCTCTATGCCAGCCTCAAATGTCATACCCAGCTCCATGACAGCAGTATGCAGGTCCCTGGAGCAGTATTAGTGGGTGCAGTGCACTTCAGGCAGGCGGACCCAGGCCCATACCCCCCTACCTTTTACACTTGTGGTAGTAAATGGGAGCCCTCCAAAACCCACCCGAAACCCACTGTACCCAGATGTAGGTGCCCCCCTTTACCCCTTAGGGCTATGGTAGTGGTGCACAGTTGTGGGGAGTGGGATTTAGGGGGCTCAGCACCCAAGGTAAGGGAGCAATGCACCTGAGAGCAATTTGTGAAGTCCACTACAGTGCCCCCTAAGGTGCCCGGTTGGTGTCCTGGCATGTCAGGGGGACCAGTGCACTACAAATGCTGACTCCTCCCACGACCAAAGGGCTTGGATTTGGTTGTTTTTGAGATGGGCGTTCTCGGTTTCCATTACAGTCGAAAACCGGGAACGACCATCTCTAACGTTGACCCTCTCAACACATGGTCGACCTAAATGTTGAGATTTGGGCGTTCCCAACCGTATTATCGATAATATAGGTTTCCCCGCCCCTAAGAGATGGTTGACCTAAATGTTGAGATCGTCGACCTTAGAGATGGGCGACCTCGGTTTTCGCCGATAATGGAAACCGAGGACGCCCATCTCAAAAACAACCAAATCCAAGCCATTTGATCATGGAAGGAGCCAGGATTCATAGTGCACTAGTCCCCTTGACATGCCAGGACATCAACTGGGCACTCTAGGGGACACTGCAGTGGACTTCACAAATTGCTCCCAGGTGCATAGCTCCCTTACCTTGTGTGCTGAGCCTCCCAACCCCCCCCCCCCCCCGAAATTACTCCCCACAACTGTACACCACTACCATAGCCCTTAGGGATGAAGGGGAGCACCTATATGTGGGTACAGTGAGTTTCTGGTGGGTTTTGGAGGGCTCACATTTACCACCATAAGTGTAACAGGTAGGGGGGATGGGCCTGGGTCCGCCTGCCCAACGTGCACTGCACCCACTAAAAACTGCTCCAGGGACCTGCATACTGCTGTGATGGAGCTGGGTATGACATTTGAGGCTGGCATACAGGCTGTAAAAAAATGTTTTTAAAATTTTTTTTTAGGGTGGAAGGGGGTTGAAGACCACTGGGGGAGTAAGGGGAGGTCATCCCCGATTCCCTCCTGTGGTCATCTGGTTAGTTCAGGCACCTTTTTGAGGCTTTGTCGTGAAAAACAATGGACCAAGTATCGGCCAAATGCTCTTCAGGGACGCCCTTCTTTTTTCCATTTTCGGCCGAGGACACCCATCTGTTAAGCACATCCCCGTCCCGCCTTCGGTATGCTGCCGACACGCCCCTGGGAAATTTGGTCGTCCCCGCAATGGAAAGCAGTTGAGGGCTCCCACAATCGGCTTTCGATTATGCCGATTTGGGCACCCCTGAGAGAACGCCCATCTCCCGATTTATGTTGAAAGATGGGCGCCCTTCTCTTTCGAAAATGCCCCTGATTGTGGAATTAGAAAAGGTGCAGAGAAGGGTGACAAAAAAGATAAAAGGATGGGACAACTTCCCTATGAGGAAAGGCTAAAGCAGCTAGGGCTCTTCAGCTTGGAAAAAAGACAGCTGAGGGGAGATATGATAGAGGTCTATAAAATAATGAGTGGAGTTGAACGGGTAGATGTGAAGCGTCTGTTTACGCTTTCCAAAAATACTAGGACTAGGGGGCAGGCGATGAAACTACAGTGTAGTAAATTTAAAACAAATCGGAGAAAATATTTCTTCACTCAACGTGTGATTAAACTCTGGAATTCGTTGCCAGAGAATGTAGTAAAAGCAGTTAGCTTAGCGTTTGACACTTTTTTTTTTAATGGTCTAAAAGGATAGATCCACTAAGTACAACAATATCTAGGAAATGACCATTTTCAAATAAAAAGAATTTTTTTTTTTTGGTTTGAAAATGGCCATTTTCACTACTTGATTTTTAAATGTTTTCAATAACACATCCAATGTTTTTTTTTTTTTTGTTACATTTGTACCCTGCGCTTTCCCACTCATGGCAGGCTCAATGCGGCTTACATGGGGCAATGGAGGGTTAAGTGACTTGCCCAGAGTCACAAGGAGCTGCCTGTGCCTGAAGTGGGAATCCAACTCAGTTCCTCAGTTCCCCAGGACCAAAGTCCACCACCCTAACCACTAGGCCACTCCTCCACTGTTGCTACTATTTGAGATTCTACATGGAATGTTTCTATTCCACTAGCAACATTCCATGTAGAAGTCGGCCCTTGCAGATCACCAATGTGGCCGCGCAGGCTTCTGCTTCTGTGAGTCTGACGTCCTGCACGTACGTGCAGGACGTCAGACTCACAGAAACAGAAGCCTGCGCAGCCTTCTACATGGAATGTTGCTAGTGGAATAGCAACATTCCATGTAGAATCTCCAATAGTAGCAACATTCCATGTAGAATCTCCAATAGTATCTATTTTATTTTTGTTACATTTGTACCCTGCGCTTTCCCACTCATGGCAGGCTCAATGCGGCTTACATGGGGCAATGGAGGGTTAAGTGACTTGCCCAGAGTCACAAGGAGCTGCCTGTGCCTGAAGTGGGAATCGAACTCAGTTCCTCAGTTCCCCAGGACCAAAGTCCACCACCCTAACCACTAGGCCACTCCTCCACTGTTGCTACTATTTGAGATTCTACATGGAATGTTTCTATTCCACTAGCAACATTCCATGTAGAAGTCGGCCCTTGCAGATCACCAATGTGGCCGCGCAGGCTTCTGCTTCTGTGAGTCTGACGTCCTGCACGTACGTGCAGGACGTCAGACTCACAGAAACAGAAGCCTGCGCAGCCTTCTACATGGAATGTTGCTAGTGGAATAGCAACATTCCATGTAGAATCTCCAATAGTAGCAACATTCCATGTAGAATCTCCAATAGTATCTATTTTATTTTTGTTACATTTGTACCCTGCGCTTTCCCACTCATGGCAGGCTCAATGCGGCTTACATGGGGCAATGGAGGGTTAAGTGACTTGCCCAGAGTCACAAGGAGCTGCCTTTGCCTGAAGTGGAAATTGAACTCAGTTCCTCAGGACCAAAGTCCACCACCCTAACCACTAGGCCACTCCTCCACTGTTGCTACTATTTGAGATTCTACATGGAATGTTGCTATTCCACTAGAAGTCGGCCATTGCAGATCACCAATGTGGCCGCGCAGGCTTCTACATGGAATGTTGCTAGTGGAATAGCAACATTCCATGTAGAATCTCCAACAGTAGCAACATTCCATTTAGAATCTCCAATAGTATCTATTTTATTTTTGTTACATTTGTACCCTGCGCTTTCCCACTCATGGCAGGCTCAATGCGGCTTACATGGGGCAATGGAGGGTTAAGTGACTTGCCCAGAGTCACAAGGAGCTGCCTGTGCCTGAAGTGGGAATCCAACTCAGTTCCTCAGTTCCCCAGGACCAAAGTCCACCACCCTAACCACTAGGCCACTCCTCCACTGTTGCTACTATTTGAGATTCTACATGGAATGTTTCTATTCCACTAGCAACATTCCATGTAGAAGTCGGCCCTTGCAGATCACCAATGTGGCCGCGCAGGCTTCTGCTTCTGTGAGTCTGACGTCCTGCACGTACGTGCAGGACGTCAGACTCACAGAAACAGAAGCCTGCGCAGCCTTCTACATGGAATGTTGCTAGTGGAATAGCAACATTCCATGTAGAATCTCCAATAGTAGCAACATTCCATGTAGAATCTCCAATAGTATCTATTTTATTTTTGTTACATTTGTACCCTGCGCTTTCCCACTCATGGCAGGCTCAATGCGGCTTACATGGGGCAATGGAGGGTTAAGTGACTTGCCCAGAGTCACAAGGAGCTGCCTGTGCCTGAAGTGGGAATCGAACTCAGTTCCTCAGTTCCCCAGGACCAAAGTCCACCACCCTAACCACTAGGCCACTCCTCCACTGTTGCTACTATTTGAGATTCTACATGGAATGTTTCTATTCCACTAGCAACATTCCATGTAGAAGTCGGCCCTTGCAGATCACCAATGTGGCCGCGCAGGCTTCTGCTTCTGTGAGTCTGACGTCCTGCACGTACGTGCAGGACGTCAGACTCACAGAAACAGAAGCCTGCGCAGCCTTCTACATGGAATGTTGCTAGTGGAATAGCAACATTCCATGTAGAATCTCCAATAGTAGCAACATTCCATGTAGAATCTCCAATAGTATCTATTTTATTTTTGTTACATTTGTACCCTGCGCTTTCCCACTCATGGCAGGCTCAATGCGGCTTACATGGGGCAATGGAGGGTTAAGTGACTTGCCCAGAGTCACAAGGAGCTGCCTTTGCCTGAAGTGGAAATTGAACTCAGTTCCTCAGGACCAAAGTCCACCACCCTAACCACTAGGCCACTCCTCCACTGTTGCTACTATTTGAGATTCTACATGGAATGTTGCTATTCCACTAGAAGTCGGCCATTGCAGATCACCAATGTGGCCGCGCAGGCTTCTGCTTCTGTGAGTCTTATGTCAGACTCACAGAAACAGAAGCCTGCGCAGCCTTCTACATGGAATGTTGCTAGTGGAATAGCAACATTCCATGTATAGTAGCAACATTCCATGTAGAATCTCCAATAGTAGCAACATTCCATGTAGAATCTCCAATAGTATCTATTTTATTTTTGTTACATTTGTACCCCGCGCTTTCCCACTCATGGCAGGCTCAATGCGGCTTACATGGGGCAATGGAGGGTTAAGTGACTTGCCCAGAGTCACAAGGAGCTGCCTTTGCCTGAAGTGGAAATTGAACTCAGTTCCTCAGGACCAAAGTCCACCACCCTAACCACTGGGCCACTCCTCCACTGTTGCTACTATTTGAGATTCTACATGGAATGTTGCTATTCCACTAGAAGTCGGCCATTGCAGATCACCAAATGTGGCCGCGCAGGCTTCTGCTTCTGTGAGTCTGACGTCCTGCACATACGTGCAGGACGTCAGACTCACAGAAACAGAAGCCTGCGCAGCCTTCTACATGGAATGTTGCTAGTGGAATAGCAACATTCCATTTAGAACCACAATATTCCATGTAGAATCTCCAATAGTATCTATTTTATTTTTGTTACATTTGTACCCCGCGCTTTCCCACTCATGGCAGGCTCAATGCGGCTTACATGGGGCAATGGAGGGTTAAGTGACTTGCCCAGAGTCACAAGGAGCTGCCTTTGCCTGAAGTGGAAATTGAACTCAGTTCCTCAGGACCAAAGTCCACCACCCTAACCACTGGGCCACTCCTCCACTGTTGCTACTATTTGAGATTCTACATGGAATGTTGCTATTCCACTAGAAGTCGGCCATTGCAGATCACCAAATGTGGCCGCGCAGGCTTCTGCTTCTGTGAGTCTGACGTCCTGCACATACGTGCAGGACGTCAGACTCACAGAAACAGAAGCCTGCGCAGCCTTCTACATGGAATGTTGCTAGTGGAATAGCAACATTCCATTTAGAACCACAACATTCCATGTAGAATCTCCAATAGTATCTATTTTATTTTTGTTACATTTGTACCCCGCGCTTTCCCACTCATGGCAGGCTCAATGCGGCTTACATGGGGCAATGGAGGGTTAAGTGACTTGCCCAGAGTCATAAGGAGCTGCCTGTGCCGGGAATTGAACTCAGTTCCTCAGGACCAAAGTCCACCACCCTAACCACTAGGCCACTCCGTAGACTTGATATCGAAAATTCCCCTCTTTGTTTCTCTGATTTTTGTTATGTGTTGTCCAATGCAGGAACCAAACCCTGTATTTCCTATAGGGACATGTATTCCGTTTTCATGGTTTTGAGGAAAAATTGTTGTAGCTGGAATCTAACCCCAGTTTCCAATAAGTACATTTTTTGGTATTTGCAAATTTGTGGTTTATGATCTTTCTGGGGAACCATACCATCATGAATACCAAGAATGGACTGTACATCCAAATTTAAAGCAAAATACATTTTGTAAACAACAGACTGGTCTCAGCCTCCATCTTCTGGAAAATCCTGAAATTTAGAAACAGCTGGTGCAGTGGGTTGTGTCTCTTCTGGAATGGGAGAACAACACTGGTCCTGGGAGGTGGGGTGGGGAGATGCACCTTTATTGGTGTTATATAGTCAGACAGCTCAGGGGTTGATATTCAAAGCAATTTAACCCTCATTTATTCGCACTAACCAGCAAATGAGGGTTAGAGGTAGGTGCAGGAGCAGCCAGTGAAGGTTAGAGCTGGGTGTGAGAGGGTGTATTTTAAGCTAATGAGAAGTGTTTGCTCATGTTTATTAATGTGTTTCTTCTCTGCAGTAAATGTGACTCTGGATCCTGAAACTGCTGGTCCTGATCTCATCCTGTCTGACGATCTGAAAAGTGTCAGAAGGGGAAACACAAGACAGAAAGTGCCAGACACTCCTCAGACCCTCAGGGAGACATTACTGGGAGGTGGAGGTGGGAGGTATGAGGGACTGGACATTGGGAGTGTGTAAAGACTCTGTGAGGAGGAAGGGGGGCGATCAAACTGTTACCTGAGGAGGGATTCTGGACAGTGAATCTGAGATTCTTGGACCTTTCCTCCCCTAAGACCCAGCTCCCCCTGAGTGAGATCCTCCGGGCAGGGGGGATTCTGCTGGACTTTGAGGCAGGAAAGGTCTCTTTTTATGATGCAGATAATAAATCTCATCTCTTCACCTTCACCGACACCATCACAGGGAAACTCCGACCTTTCTTCTGGAGTAATTCTGGTTTTCCTTTGAGAATCCGCTAGGTGCCAGCCTGGAATTAAATGGCAGGACTCAGGATTAACATTCCCAGACGCTCTCTCTTGCTGCTTGACAATTTGTAGTTATGTTACCAATACAGTCATCAGAAAATGTGAATAAATCTGGGAAGCTCTGCTGCTCCTCCTTATGAATTCATAAAATCCAGCTTCTTTCCTGATATATTTCCTTAATCTGAAGTCTGTGGCAGGAGTGTGAGAGGTGGAAGATTTTTAGAGATTTGTGTTAAACGTGTTCAAAGAAATCATTCTTACAGAAATATTAAACTTTTAGGATTTCTTTATAGAAATGAAGTTTATTTCTTTTTATCCCAATGGATTAACATAGAAGCCAGAACCCTTTCACAGTTTCAAACATGAGGGACAGAGATGGGACCAGAGCCTGCGAATGTAAGAAGGGGTTTCATTGACGTAGTGAAAGCAACAGATCATATATTAAGTGAGACTGTAAGCTCAGTAGGACAGGGACTCATTGTACTTCTATGTAATTTGTGTTAAATCTCACTGTCTTTTATGATCCGTTATAAATACTACAACTAGCAACTGACCGAGGGTACGGTTCTTAGGACATTTGGCGAACTATGTTCTTTCCACTTTCTGCTTTAAGATTTTAAGATAGAATTTGTTTTGTTGTAATCATGCAAACTCCTCTAGAGCTGGTCTCGGAGGCAGTTTCCTCTTACAAAAAGGAGATTTTGGCATGCCGTAAGAAATGGGTTAGTGGTACTAAACAATTGAGTATTAAATGACCTCAGTCAGGCAGTTTTGACAAAGGTAAAATTATGTATAATCATACCTGATAATTTTCTTTCCATTAATCATAGCTGATCAATCCATAGACTGGTGGGTTGTGTCCATCTACCAGCAGGTGGAGATAGAGAGCAAACTTTTGCCTCCCTATATGTGGTCATGTGCTGCCGGAAACTCCTCAGTATGTCGATATCAAAGCTCCATCCGCAGGACTCAGCACTTAGAGAATTACACCCACGAAGGGACACTCTGCCCAGCTCACCACCGCCGAAACGGGGGAGGGGAATTAACCCAGCTCATCCCCACACAAGTGGGGGAGGGGAATCCGTCCAGCTCATCCCCGCGGAGCGGGGGAGGGACACCACACCCGCCGATGCGGGGGGATCTGGCTTATCCTGCAACCGCAACCGCGGGAGGAGCTGACTGACCCGAACACCGCCGAAGCGGGAGGGGTACAAAACTGCCCTACAGCCGCACGAAGCGGGAGGGAGTGCCGGCAGAATTTTAAGTCTCAATCCAGCCCCGTAGAACGGAGGGGAGAGGAATGCAGCAGCTCACTGTAACACAAACTCGTCTTAACTCTTGAAGAATCCAAGTGAAAAAACTTGAACACGAAGTCTTTCTGAAGGAACTGAAGACTGAACTTGAACCTGAAATGCAACCAGAATAAAAACAGTACAGATATCTGGGAGGGGCTATGGATTGATCAGCTATGATTAATGGAAAGAAAATTATCAGGTATGATTATACATAATTTTACCTTCCATATCATCAAGCTGATCAATCCATAGACTGGTGGGATGTACCGAAGCAGTACTCACCCAGGGCGGGACATAGAAATCCCTGACCGCAACACTGAAGCTCCAAACCGGGCCTCCGCCCGAGCAGCCACAGTCAAGCGGTAATGCTTGGAGAATGTATGGGCCGAAGCCCAAGTTGCCGCCTTGCATATCTCTTCCAAGGCGACGGAACCGGCCTCTGCCATCGAGGCCGCTTGAGCTCTTGTGGAGTGAGCCTTCAGCTGGATAGGCGGCACCTTCCCCGCGGCCACATAAGCCGCTGCCATGGCTTCCTTGACCCATCTTGCCACTGTAGGCTTAGCAGCCTGCAGACCCCTACGAGGACCTGCATACAGGACAAACAGATGATCCGATTTCCGGAAATCATTGGTCACTTCCAAGTAGCTGATGATGACTCGTCTCACATCCAGATATTTAAGAGCAGAGTACTCCTCTGGGTAGTCCTCCCTACGAAAGGAAGGGAGACAGAGCTGCTGATTCACATGGAAGCGAGAAACAATCTTGGGCAGAAAGGAAGGCACTGTGCGAATAGTCACTCCTGCCTCAGTGAACTGTAGAAAAGGCTCTCGACATGAGAGCGCCTGGAGCTCGGAAACTCTTCTGGCTGAAGTGATAGCCACCAAAAAGACTGCTTTCAACGTCAGGTCTTTCAGAGATGCCCTTGACAAGGGTTCAAACGGCGGCTTCTGCAATGCTCTAAGCACCAGGTTGAGATTCCACGCAGGCACCACTGAGTGCAGAGGAGGGCGCAGGTGATTAACTCCCTTGAGAAAGCGCACCACATCTGGCTGCGAAGCCAGGGAAGCACCCTTCAGGCAGCCCCTGAAGCAAGCCAGAGCTGCTACCTGGACTTTAAGGGAACTGAGCGACAGGCCTTTGTCCAGACCTTCTTGCAGGAACGCCAACACTGAAGAAATTGGAGCAGTGAAAGGAGAAAGAGAGCCTGCTTCACACCACGCTGCAAAGATACGCCAAACCCTGGCGTAAGCAGTAGAAGTAGAGCGCTTCCTCGCTCTCAACATAGTGGCGATGACCTTGTCTGAGAAGCCCTTCTTCCTCAGACGCTGCCGCTCAATAGCCAGGCCGTAAGACCAAAGGGGGAGGGATCCTCCATCACCACGGGACCCTGATGTAACAGGCCCTGCTCCACTGGCAGCCGCAGAGGATCGTCGACTGAGAGCCTGATCAAGTCCGCATACCAGGGACGTCTGGGCCAATCCGGACCCACCAGGATTATCCTGCCGGGATGCTTTGCCACCCGGTCTAGCACCCTGCCCAACATGGGCCAGGGCGGGAACACATAGAGAAGCTCTTGCGTCGGCCATTGTTGGAGAAGAGCATCTACTCCCAGGGATCGAGGGTCCCGTCCTCTGCTGAAGAAGCGCGGCACTTGGCAATTGGCCGATGACGCCATCAGATCTAGGCTCGGCTGGCCCCAGCGCTTCGTGATGTCCAAGAACGCCTGAGCAGATAGCTGCCACTCTCCGGGCTCCAAGGTATGGCGACTGAGAAAGTCCGCCTTGACATTCATGACTCCGGCAATGTGGGCCGCTGACAGCTGCTCCAGGTTCGCTTCCGCCCACTGGCATAGACTCATAGCCTCCTTGGCTAGAGGGGCGCTCTTGGTACCTCCCTGGCGGTTGACATAGGCCACAGCCGTGGCATTGTCCGACAGAACCCGTACAGGCTTCCACACCAGTAACGGGATGAACTCCAAAAGCGCCAACCGAATGGCTCTGAGTTCCAGGAGGTTGATAGACCACTTTGCTTCTGCAGGAGACCAGAGCCCCTGCGCTGTCCTTCCCAAGCAGTGGGCTCCCCAGCCCGACAACGAGGCGTCCGTCGTGACGACAATCCACTCTGGGGTCACCAGAGGCATTCCCGCAGACAACTTGTCTGTCTGCATCCACCAGCTCAGCGCATTGCGCACTGCTGGGTCCAAGGGAAGGCGCACAGCATAATCCTCCGACATCGGAGTCCAGCGCTGCAGCAAAGAGTGTTGAAGTGGTCTCATATGAGCCCTGGCCCAGGGCACAACTTCCATCGTGGCCGTCATAGAGCCCAACAGCTGCACATAGTCCCAAGCCCGAAGGGGAGAGGCTACTAGGAACTGGTCCACCTGAGCCTGAAGTTTGACAATCCGATTGTCTGGCAGGAACACTCTGCCCACTTGGGTGTCGAATCGAACTCCCAGGTACTCCAGGGACTGAGTCGGGCGCAGCTGGCTCTTCTCCCAGTTGATGATCCATCCCAGGGAGCTCAAAAGAGCAACTACCCGGTCCACAGCTTTGCCGCACTCTGCATAAGAGGGGGCTCGGATCAACCAGTCGTCCAGATAAGGATGGACTTGTACTCCTTCCTTTCGCAGGAAGGCCGCTATGACCACCATTACCTTGGAAAAGGTCCGCGGAGCAGTAGCCAACCCGAACGGGAGGGCTCTGAACTGGAAGTGTCGGCCCAGGACTGCAAAACGCAGAAAGCGTTGATGAGGAGGCCAGATGGGAATATGCAGGTACGCTTCCTTGATGTCCAAGGATGCCAGGTACTCCCCTGCCTTCACTGCCGCTATAACAGAGCGGAGAGTCTCCATGCGAAAGTGCCGCACTTTCAAGGCCCGATTGACCCCTTTGAGGTCGAGGATAGGCCGGACAGAACCTCCTTTCTTTGGTACCACAAAGTAAATGGAGTAACGCCCCTTGCCAAGCTGACTTTCTGGCACCGGAACGACCGCACCCAGGCGGATCAGATTGTCCAAAGTCTGCTGCACTGCCACAGCTTTGACCGGAGACTTGCAGGGAGAGAGTACAAACCCGTCTCTTAAGGGTCGGCAGAACTCTAGCTTGTAGCCGTCTCTGATGACTTCCAGCACCCAAGCGTCTGAAGTTATTGTGGTCCACTCGCCCAGAAACGAGGACAGCCGTCCTCCAATCTGCACTGGGGCGTGGACCAAGACCCCGTCATTGGGTACGAGACCCTGGGGGAGGACCGGAGGGAGCACCTCCGGGACGGCGGTCTCTGCAAAAGGAACGCTGCTTGGGGGAGAAATGCCTCTTAAAGGAAGAGGGGGCAGAAGCACCCGACCTGCCCGGGCGGTACCGACGGGCTTCCTGAAACCGTCCTTTGGAGGTACCGGGACGAGCACTAGCCCGAGCCCTGACCTCTGGTAACTTCTTGCCCTTAGACGTGCCGAGATCGGTCACGATTTTGTCCAGCTCGACCCCAAAGAGCAGCTTGCCTTTAAAAGGCAATCTAGCCAGGCGGGATTTAGAGGCGTGGTCAGCAGACCAATGTTTCAGCCAAAGCCACCGCCGCGCAGAGACTGTCTGAGCCATGCCTTTAGCTGAGGCTCTCAAGACATCATACAGCAAGTCTGCCAAATAGGCTAAGCCCGATTCCAGGGCTGGCCAATCATCCCTCAAGGAATGATCCGAGGGGGACTCCCGCTGCACCATAGTCAGGCACGCCCTGGCCACATAGGAGCCGCAAACTGAGGCCTGCAAACTTAAAGCAGCCGCCTCAAAGGACGACCTTAAGGCCGCCTCCAATCTCCTGTCTTGGGCGTCCTTTAGGGCCGTGCCACCTTCCACCGGCAATGCCGTTTTCTTAGTCACCGCAGTGATTAAAGAATCCACGGTAGGCCACAGATAGGCCTCACGTTCACTCACAGCCAAAGGATAGAGGCGGGACATAGCCCTAGCCACTTTAAGGCTCGCTTCTGGGACATCCCATTGAGCCGAAATTAAGGTGTGCATGGCATCATGCACGTGGAAGGTTCTAGGCGGGCGCTTCGTCCCCAGCATAATGGCAGAGCCAACAGGGGCTGAGGGAGAGACGTCCTCCGGAGAGGAAATCTTCAAAGTGTCCATGGCCTGTAACAACAGGTTGGGCAAATCCTCTGGGCGAAAAAGCCGCGCTGCAGAGGGGTCATCCGCTCCATCCGAGCGGGGATCCGTCTCCTCCAAGGAATCCACAAAGGACCGTTGGGAGACCTCAGACACGCTGCCCTCATCTACATCGGAGGAGACAAATTCCTCCAAGGCCTGGGAATCAACCCGAGGGCGTTTACCTCTGGGAACCTCAACCTCTTTACCAGACGAGGGAGCGGGGGCAGCGTTGTGCATGAGGAAGGCCTGATGCAGCAGCAAAACAAACTCGGGGGAGAAACCCCCCAGACTGTGCACTTCCGCAGCCTGGGCAACAGCCCTAGGCGCACTCTCAACCGGCGCTCGCAACAGCGGGGGAGAGGCCTGCTGCGCATCCAAAATGGCGTCCGGCGCGAAACTCCGCGAAGGAGCCGCGCGGGAAGAACGGCTCTTAACTTTAGCCGCTTCTGTGCCGTCGCCCAAATTAAGGGCGTTCATGGCATTAAAGTCTCCAACCTCAAGGGCGGCCCAAGAAGAAGCCGTCCGAGCCGCGTGGCCGGCCAAAATGGCGGAGGCGAGGAGCGGGGGATGGGCGTTTATGGCGGGAAAAACCGCCACGCCGGAGGAAGGACCGGGACATTCATCGGTCACGAAACTGCCACCCAACAAGGGCGAATCAGGCTTTAAGACCCCCGCATCCCCTCTAGAAGCGCTCAAGCGACCCGGGGAGCGACCCTTTGCGCCCTCGCCCTCCGACGCCATGTGCCACGAGGAGAAGAATCGGGGAACCCCCGCCCGCTATAAAAAGGTAAAATTACCTGCTGTCCGCTCCGAGTTGTAACGACCTGGTGTCCCAGTGAGTAGCTGCAATAGACGCTTAAATAAACGTCGAAATAAACGCCTTTAAAGACGTTTAAAAAATTTTTTTTTTTTTTCAACGGAGCCAGCGGGAGGGGGGAGAAAAGGAGGGACCTGGCACCACCAGGTTTGCACTTGCTCAAGAAGAGCCCTCAACCCCAGGCACTCAACAAAACCTAAGAATTAGGCTTGCAGTCCTAGCCAGAGCTGCTGCTGTGTGTGACCACCACCTGCTGAGATAGAGAACATACTGAGGAGTTTCCGGCAGCACATGACCACATATAGGGAGGCAAAAGTTTGCTCTCTATCTCCACCTGCTGGTAGATGGACACAACCCACCAGTCTATGGATTGATCAGCTTGATGATATGGAAGAAACTCTTAACAGCTTTACAATTGTGGCTAGAATGCACTAAAACTAAGAAATACAGTAAGGAGAAACATTTAAATTTGTGGGGATTATGGGACACTATGGCAAACGGTGGTTATGATCAGGCAGCACAGACCCCTTCACCCCCTCTGCCCCAGCTATAGACAGGTCTGAAAAGGAATTGCTGGCACAGCCAAGAGAAGTGCTGGAGATGCAGCCCTGGTTCCCACTGCCTCTGTATTTATTTTATTTATTTATTTGCATTTGTATCCCACATTTTCCCACCTATTTGCGGGCTCAGTGTGGCTTACAATACATTGTAAAAGATGGAAGTGCAGTTGGTTGCAGTACAATTATGGGTTACATTGTGAAGAATTATATAAGTCAGAGTAAATTCAGGATATTCGTAGGGGATCGAACAGTGGAATATAACAGGGGTGAGTTGAGAGGGGGGGGAAAACATAGTCGAGGGAATAGGGAGGTCTGACAAATTTGGTCAGTAGGTAGGGTTTAAGAGTGGTGAGAGCGCGGGAGTAGAGGTTCAGAGAGTGTATTGGTGCGTGTCTATGAGATTGTATGGGCTTTATGTGTTTTGATCCTTGCCGTAGATTTTCTCGAAGAGATAAGTCTTTAGTAGTTTGCGGAAGTCGGTCAGTTCGTAGGTCATTTTCAGGCTGCGGGGTAGTGTATTCCAGTATTGTGTGCTCATGTATGTGAAAGTCGATCCGTGCAGTACTTTGTATTTTATGCCTTTGCACTTAGGGAAATGGAGATTGAGGAAGGTTCGGGACGATCTTTTAGCGTTTCTGGGTGGCAGGTCAATTAGGTCGGACATGTATGCAGGGGCCTCACCATGAATGATTTTGTGGACTAAGGTGGACTAAGGTGCATACTTTAAAAGTGTACCCATAATATTAGGGGAGGCAGCTCAGTGTGACCTGGGAACTTACCCTAATCCCCTTAAGGGAGCAGCGAAGCAGGTACCTATTAACTATCCCAACACAGATGAGGGCAATAGTATGTGGACTAGGGCATGTGGGTTCCTGAATCTTACAGGATTACGGGGGCCCTTAGTGATGGATGAGTATGTAGAACAGTGGGTGAAAGAGGGAGGTTTGGAAAATTATGAAGGAAGATGAAGATGATGGGAGTGAGGAAGAGGAGGAGGGGGACACGGACAGGGAACACAGTAGTAATCAGGGACAAGAAAGTAATGAGTCAGAACTGGTAGAAAGACCAGCAGATCATACCCGAAGTAAGCTGAAGCCGGACAAGCAGGGGAGAACCACTGGTAGCAGTTAAACACCCCCGTAAGTCAGCCCCACTGAAATCAATGAATCCTTTACTTAGGACTAACCATTGGGACAGGGCTGGAGCTCCAGTATTAAGATATATTCCTTGGTCCTTTATGGATCTGGAAAATGTATGCAGGTCCTTACCTCCTCTGGAGAAAGGAGCCTCAGCCTTTATAGCTAAATTTGAACAGGTTACATCGGGGCATAGTGTAGCTGTGGGTGATGTAAAAGCATTGCTAGCCAGACTAGTGGGGGGTAATACGGATGAACTTTTTAGAATGGCAGGATTTCCAGGAGTGACGCTGCAGAGCACTGATAATGATGGTGCTGAGTTCGGTCCTATGCGCAATGCGCTCTGGGGAGCTCTGAGGCAGTGATATAGAGATACCCGCAATTTTAGCAATGTGTCCAGTAGAGTTATGGCCCCGGGGGAAGGTATTCATCACTATATAAAGGTGCTGAAGGACCTTTAGCAATTAGAAATTGGCCAACCCTGGGATCATGGGAACTTCCATGTTTTATTTTATCATATTTTAAAGAAAGGACTCCCTGTAGAAGTCCAAAAGGCCCTGGATGGTTTAGTAGCCATAGAACATAAGTCTTGGGCTGAGATTATGTCTCACATTGTGCATTTTATGCAGAGAGCACAGCAACAGGCAGACGAAAAGACAAGTAAGGAGAAAGGATTAGCGAACAAATTTCTCTCTACACAAATAGAGCAGGCAGAGAGACACAGCTAGCCATGATTAGTCCCTCAGGAGTGGGGGCAGGGCAGAGACAGATTCAGCAGGGGACAGGGAGAACAGACTACCCACAGAAACCAGATTTTTCACAGTGTTGGAGCAGAGGGTGCAGAGCTAGGGGACAGCACTATGCAGGTCCAGCTCCAAAACAGCAGGCCCTGAGGGGAGGGAATTTCCGACCCCCAATGGAATGCACCACAGCAGGTTCTGAGGACAGAGATTGGGCTAGAAGAGATGTTCCCACCCGTAACCTCTGCTCTCAGGACAAATCACTCCTATCTGTACCCTTCTCCACCATCGCTAACTCCAGACTCCGCCCCTTCTGCCTCGCATCACCATATGCCTGGAACAGCCTTCCCGAGCCCATACGTCATGCGCCCTCCCTGCCCATCTTCAAGTCCTTACTCAAAGCCCATCTCTTCTCCCTTGCTTTTGGCGCAAAACCACCTTCCCCATTCATGATACCTACACTGACTACATAGTTTGTAACCTTTAGATTGTAAGCTCTTTTGAGCAGGGACTAGGGTTACCATTTTTTGTCCTCATAAAAAGAGGACACTTGCCCCGCCCCATTTCATGACATTGCTCCGCCCCTTTCACACCCTCACCACACCCCTTTTGTGTCATCGCCCCGCCCCCCCTTCCCCCCATCAACTTCCCTCCCCTTAGGCTACTATCCCTGGTGGTCTAGAGGTACCTCTTAGCTCGGGGCAGGAAAGAAAGAGCCCCCGCTTTCCTGCCCGGAGCACTGCTGCTAGCTGTCCTGCTGCATCCTGTGCGAGTCCGGCTCTCGGCATTTCAAAATGGCCGCCGAGAGTTGAAGTCTCGTGAGGCTGCTTCAGCTCTCGGCGGCCATTTTGAAATGCCGAGAGCCGGACTCGCACAGGATGCAGCAGGGCAGCTAGCAGCAGTGCTCCGGGCAGGAAAGCGGGGGCTCTTTCTTTCCTGCCCCGAGCGAAGAGGTACCTCTAGCCCACCAGGGATAGTAGCCTAAGGGGAGGGGAAGGGAGTCCCGCGCCCGCCTCCGCTCCCGCCCCCCGCCAGCCCACCCATTTGTCCAGAAATCCGGACAAACGGGCAGGCTGGCCAAATCCGTCCGGACGCCCGGACATGCCCTCAAAAAGAGGACATGTCCGGGTAAATCCGGACATATGGTAACCCTAGCAGGGACGGTCCTTCCCCATGTTAAACTTGTACAGCGCTGCGTAACCCTGGCAGTGCTATAGAAATGCTAAGTAGTAGTAGTAGTAGTAGTACCTGGGGCAATGTAGGGTTAAGTGACTTGCCCAGAGTCACAAGGAGCTGCAGTGGGAATCAAACCCAGTTCCCCAGAATCAAAGTCCACTGCACTAACCACTGCCTCAAAGAATAAAACCACATAAGAACAGCTGGTTCACAGTAGGCTCAGGCAGACTTCGTCAGGTGACACAGAAGCATCCACCCGCACAAGTGTTGCCACTAAATAATTCATTTGCTCCATTACAGCACTGTGATGTTCCTGAAAATAGAACTGAAGCAGAGGAAAAAGCAATAAAGTTGGAACAAAAAGATATGAAGGTACCCAAAGTGAAAAGACACCCCCAAATCACTAATGTTGAAACACATACCAGGAAATATAGATGGAAAGCGATGGCCACAAATGCTTGTAGTCTAAGCAATAAAGTTCATGACCTTCAAGCCCTGATGTTGGAGGCAGACTTAGATGTTGTTGCAATCACAGAGACGTGGCTCAACAGTTCCCACGAATGGGATGCAAACATACCAGGCTATAATCTATTTAGGAAGGATAGAGAGGGTCGTAAAGGTGGAGGAGTAGCTCTGTATGTGAGGAATGATATCATGGCGACTGAAATGACAGGGACCTGGGGAAAAGAAGAAGCGATATGGATCACCTTAAAAAGAGAGGATAGAACTGTCCACGTGGGTGTTGTCTACAGACCCCCCCCCCCCCCCCCCCCCCCCACAATTAGAGGAACTAGATAAAGATCTGATCGCAGATATTCAAAAATTAGGAAAGAAAAAAGAGGTTCTGTTAATGGGAGATTTCAATCTGCTGGATGTACTACTACTACTTAACATTTCTAAAGCGCTACTAGGGTTACGCAGTGCTGTACAATTTAACATAAAAGGACAGGCCCTGCTCAGAGAGCTTACAATCTAAAGGACAAGTGAGTAGACGATACGATGGGGGCAGTCAATTTGGGGCAGTCCGGATATCCTGAAGGTAAGAGTTAGGTGCCAAAGGCAGCATTGAAGAGGTGGGCTTTAAGCAGAGACTTGAAGATGGGCAGGAAGGGGGCTTGACGTAGAGGCTCAGGAAGGTTGTTCCAGGCATAGGGTGAGGCGAGGCAGAATGGGCGGAGCCTGGAGTTGGCAGTGGTGGAGAAGCGTACTGAGAGGAGGGATTTGTCCTGTGAACGGAGGTTTCGGGTGGGAACATAAGGGGAGATGAGGGTAGAGAGGTAGTGAGGGGCAGCAGATTGAGTACATTTGTAGGTAAGAAGGAGGAGCTTGAACTGAATGCGGTATCGGATTGGAAGCCAGTGAAGTGACCTGAGAAGAGGGGTGATATGAGTATATCGGTTCTGGCGGAATATAAGACGTGCAGCAGAGTTCTGAACAATTGAAGGGGGGATAGATGGCTAAGTGGGAGTCCAGTGAGGAGTAAGTTGCAGTAGTCAAGTTGGGAGGTAATGAGAGCGTGGACGAGAGTTCGGGTGGTGTGTTCAGAGAGGAAAGGGCGAATTTTGCTGATGTTGAAGAGGAAGAAGCGACAGGTCTTGGCTATCTGCTGGATGTGTGCCGAGAAGGAGAGGGAGGAGTCGAAGATGACTCCGAGGTTGCGGGCAGATGAGATGGGGAGGATGAGGGTGTTATCCACTGAGATAGAAAGTGGAGGAAAAGGAGAAGTGGGTTTTGGTGGAAAGACGATGAGCTCAATCTTGGACATGTTCAGTTTCAGGTGGCGGTTGGACATCCATGTAGCAATGTCGGTTAAGCAGGCCGATACCTTTGCCTGGGTCTCCGCGGTGATGTCTGGTGTGGAGAGATTCAGCTGGGTGTCATCAGCATAGAGATGATACTGGAAGCCATGAGATGAGATGAGGGAGCCCAGGGAAGAGGTGTAGATTGAGAAGAGAAGGGGTCCAAGGACAGATCCCTGGGGAACACCAACAGATAGCGGGATGGGGGTGGAGGAGGATCCATGGGAATGAACTCTGAAGGTGCGGTGGGAGAGATAGGAGGAGAACCAGGAGAGGACAGAGCCCTGGAACCCAAATGAGGACAGTGTGGCAAAGAGTAGATCATGATTGACAGTGTCAAAAGCAGCGGATAGATCGAGGAGGATGAGGATGGAGTAGTGGCCTCTGGATTTGGCAAGGAACAGGTCATTACAGACTTTAGAGAGTGCTGTTTCTGTCGAGTGTAGAGGGCGAAAACCGGATTGAAGTGGATCGAGGATGGCATGAGAGGAGAGAAAATCAAGGCAGCGGCTGTGAACGGCACGCTCAAGTATTTTGGAGAGGAAGGGTAGGAGGGAAATGGGGCGGTAGTTGGAGGGACAGGTAGGGTCAAGTGATGGTTTTTTGAGGAGAGGTGTGACTACGGCGTGCTTGAAGGTGTCAGGGACAGTTGCAGTGGAGAGAGAGAGGTTGAGGATATGACAGATGGAGGGGGTGACAGTATGAGAGATGGTGTTAAGTAAGTTGGTGGGGATGGGATCAGAGGAACAGGTGGTACTTTTCGAGCAGGAAAGAAGGCGAGCGGTTTCCTCCTCGGTGATGTCCGGAAAGGAGGAGAAAGAGGCTTGGGTTGGTTGGTCGAGGGTTGAAGGGTGAAAAGGAGGAGATGGTTTGGTAGTGAACTCAAGGTTGATCTTTTGCACCTTGTCGCGGAAGTAATCGGCCAGTGATTGAGGGGAGAGTGAGGGGGGGTAGGAGCGGAGGGCACTTTGAGGAGGGAGTTAAGGGTGGCGAAGAGACGACGGGGGTTGGAGCTGAGAGAATTGGTCAGTTGGGTGTAATAGTCCTGTTTGGCAAGGAATAGGGAGGAGTGGAGGGAGGATAGCATGAATTTGTAGTGAAGGAAATCTGAATGGGTGCGAGATTTCCTCCAGAGGCGTTCGGCAGATCGGGTGCAGGAACGAAGGTAGCGGATGCAAGGGGTCAGCCAAGGCTGGGGATTAGTACGCTTTGTGGGACGGGAGGTGGATGGAGCGAGGGTGTCCAGAGCAGAGGAGAGAGTGGCATTGTATGCGGAGACAGTCTTGTCGACAGACTCGGAGGACAAGATGGAGGGGAGGAGATTGGAGATACAAGAGGATAAGGTGGGAGGGTCAATAGCCTGGAGATTCCTGGAGGTAGTGGTTAGAGTTGGACGGGGCTGAGGTGGGGTGTGAAGAAGTGTGAAGGTGATCAGGTGATGATCCGAGATAGGAAGAGCTGAAGTGTGGAAATTGGAGGGGGAGCCGGAGGAGGAGAGGACGAGGTCAAGACAGTGGCCGTCTCGGTGAGTCGAGGCGGTGGAGCATAGCTGGAGGTTGAAGGAGGATGTTAGAGTGAGGAACTGAGACGTGTGAGGGTCGGATTGGTCATCAATGTGTATGTTAAAGTCTCCGAGAATGAGTGACGAAGATGAGGGTTCAAGAAAAACGGAAAGCCAGGATGTAGATTGGAAGGTTCCGTCTGCGAAATCGGAAAGAAGTAGAGAGATCGTGGATGCTTTCCAAAGTGCTCTGGTCAGACAAATTGTAACGGAACCCACAAGGGAGGGAGCGACGCTGGATCTGGTGCTCACAAATGGGGATAGTGTGTCAAATGTCCGACTGGGTGCACACCTGGGAAGCAGCGACCATCAAACTGTTTGGTTTGAAATGACAGCTGAAGTGGAGGGCAGCCACTCTAAACTCAAAGTCCTGGATTTCAAGCGTGCTGACTTTAGTAAAATGGGGGAATACCTGAGGAAGGAGCTGATGGGCTGGGCGGACGTACAAGAAGTGAAAGGACAGTGGTCCAGGATGAAAGAAGTAATAAATAGGGCCACAGACCTTTATGTAAGGAGAGTAAATAAAAGCAAGAGAAAAAGGAAACCGATATGGTTCTCCAAGTAAGTGGCTGAGAAAATAAAGGCTAAATAGTTGGCGTTCCAGAAATATAGAAAAGAAGAGGAACATGGGGAGGAATACCGGATGAAACTGAAAGAAGCCAAGAGAGAGGTACGTCTGGCGAAGGCGCAAGCGGAAGAACAAATGGCTAGAAATTTAAGGGGGGGGGGCGACAAAAATTTCTTCAGGTATATTAGTGAAAGGAGAATGACTAAAAAGGGAATTGTGAGACTAAAAGATACAGCGAAACGCTATGTAGATAATGATGAAGAAAAAGCCAATTTGCTAAATAGATACTTTTGTTCTGTTTTCAATGAAGAAAATCCTGGAGAAGGACCACAAGGGACTGGCAAAAGTACACCTGAGAACGGAGTGGATAGAGCACCGTTCACGGAAGAGAGTGTGTATCAACAACTTGGAAAGCTAAAGGTGGACAAAGCCATGGGACCGGACGGGATCCATCCCAGAATATTGAGGGAGCTCAGAGAGGTTCTTGCGGGTCCTCTTAAAGATTTGTTTAATAAATCCTTGGAGACGGGACAGGTTCCGAGGGATTGGAGAACAGAGGAGGTGGTCCCTCTTCACAAAAGTGGTGATAGGGAAGAAGCTGGAAACTACAGGCCGGTAAGCCTCATTTCGGTTATTGGAAAACTAATGGAAGCGATGCTGAAGGAAAGGATAGTTAATTTCCTGGAAGCCAATAAGTTGCAAGATCCGAAACAACATGGTTTTACCAGAGGGAAATCGTGCCAAACGAATCTCATTGAATTCTTTGATTGGGTAACTGGAGAATTGAATAATCGACATGCTATAGACGTAATCTACTTAGATTTTAACAAAGCTTTTGACACGGTTCCCCAAAGGAGGCTGTTAAATAAACTCGATGGGCTGAAGATAGGTCCCGAAGTGGTGAACTGGATTAGGAACTGGTTGACGGACAGACGACAGAGGGTGGTGGTAAATGGAGTTCGCTCGGAGGAGGGAAAGGTGAGTAGTGGAGTGCCTCAAGGATCAGTGCTGGGGACGATTCTGTTCAATATATTTGTGAGTGACATTGCCGAAGGGTTAGAAGGTAAAGTTTGCCTATTTGCGGATGATACTAAGATTTGCAACAGAATGGACACCCGGGAGGGAGTGGAAAGCATGAAAAAGGATCTGAGGAAGCTAGAAGAATGGTCTAAGGTTTGGCAATTAAAATTCAATGCGAAGAAATGCAAAGTGATGCACTTAAGGAGTAGAAACCCACTAGAGACTTATGTGTTAGGTGGTGAGAGTCTGATAGGTACTGAGGGGGAGAGGGATCTTGGGGTGATAGTATCCGAGGATCTGAAGGCGACGAAACAGTGTGACAAGGCGGTGGCCGTAGCGAGAAGGTTGCTAGGCTGTATAGAGAGAGGTGTGATCAGCAGAAGAAAGGAAGTGTTGATGCCCCTGTACAGGTCATTGGTGAGGCCCCACCTGGAGTATTGTGTTCAGTTTTGGAGGCTGTACCTTGCGAAGGATGTTAAAAAAATGGAAGCGGTGCAAAGAAAAGATACGAGAATGGTATGGCATTTTCGTTCCAAAGCGTATGAAGAGAGACTTGCTGACCTGAACATGTATACCCAGTGGCGTACCAAGGGGGGGGGGGGCGGTGGGGGCGGTCCGCCCCGGGTGCATGCCGCTGGGGGATGCTGCGGCGCGCGCCTGCTCTGAGTTCGCTGACTTCGCTGCAGCTTCCTCTGCTCTGCCCTGGAACAGGTTACTTCCTGTTCCGGATCAGAGGGCGCTGCAGCGAATGCGCGAAGTCAGGGAACTCTGAGCAGGCGCGCGCTACGGCTCCCCCCCAGTGGCGTGCATCTGGGGGGGGGTCCGCGCTGCATCGGGGGGGGGGGTGCTGCACCCAGGGGGGCGTGTCTGCCCCCCTAGGAACGCCACTGTGTATACCCTGGCGGAAAGGAGGAACAGGGGTGATATGATTCAGACGTTCAAATATTTGAAAGGTATTAATTCGCAAACAAATCTTTTCCAGAGACGGGGAGGCGGTAGAACGAGAGGACATGAAATGAGATTGAAGGGGGGCAGACTCAGGAAAGATGGCAGGAAGTATTTTTTCACAGAGAGGGTGGTGGATGCGTGGAATGCCCTCCCTCTATGATGTTACTCACAAGGAGGTTAGATTGAGAACAAGAAGGTTAGATTGAGAACACAGCATCAGTCTCAAGATAAAGAGGGAGTTGGTGCTGCCTCTCTCTGCTCTCAGTCACTGCAGTGCAGCCCAGGAAGAGACTCTATGATGTCACTCAGGGAGGTTAGACTGAGAACAAGGAGGTTAGGTTGAGAACACAGCATGAGAAGGAGACCACGCCCCTTCCATTGATTGATGCAGGGGAGAGGAGGCTAAGATCCCGCCCTTCTGACACTGTGATTTGTCAGATTCCACCTAGGGCGGACCTAATGGTCCAGGGGTTCCTTCCTGCTTCTCTCTGATTCCCATTTCCCAGATCTGCCCCCAGGGATGAAGGGCAGGAGGATGGCTCTTGGGGTTTGTGCTGAGCAGGTAGGAGACTGGCAGCCCTGGAAACTGTTTTCTCTGCAGCATCTGAGTGAAACATCCGGCCACAGGTGGCAGCAGCTGATGTGTCTCAAGATAAAGAGGGAGTTGGTGCTGCCTCTCTCTGCTCTCACACCCAGGAAGTGACTCTAAGACATCACTCAGAAGGAGGGTAGATTGAGAACAAGCAGGTTAGATTGAGAACACAGCATGATCGAGACTCTCTGATGTCACTCACAAGGAGGTTAGATTGAGAACAAGGAGGTTAGATTGAGAACACAGCATGAGAGGGAGACCACGCCCCTTCAATTGATTGGTCACAAGGTGAGGCAGGGGAGAGGAGGCTAAGATCCCACCCCTCTGACACTGTGATTTGTCAGATTCCACCTAGGGTGGTCCTAATGGTCCAGGGGTTCCTTCCTGCTTCTCTCTGATTCCCATTTCCCAGCACTGATTTTTAAGATGGCCGACTAGTAGGACGCACTGTGGGGAGCTCCGCTGTGAACCCGTCCGTGGTTCGATCCTCCAGCGCTCCCACTGCAGTGCGATCCCCCCGAGAGAACCGGAGATACGGCTCGGCTTGACGCTGCGACCGCCGCCGCTTAAGGCCCTAGTTCTGACCCCGGGAGCCGCGCTGCAAACCCGGATCCGAGGATCGGTTCTCCATCGCTCCCGCTGCGGTGTGGGGGCCCAGGGTGCGAGGCGGCCTCGCAGTGCCGGTCGCCGAGTCTGCCGGATCTGTGTGTGCTCACCCACATCCACCGCGCTCCCCGGCAGGAATTGCCCGGGACCGTCTCGGGCCAGTGCTGCCGACCCAGGTGGATATAACAAGGGAGCGCTCGTCCACCTACCTCGCGGCGCGACCGGCCCTGTGGCCCGACCCCCCACACTACCCGACCAGCCACGTGGTCGCGGCCTGCCCCCATCCGCATGGCAGTGAGTGACAATCCTTCGGTCCCTGCGGCGCAGACTTCCACGAGCGCTCAATCAGCTCTGTTGCTCTGAGGGCGGCGAGTGTGGCAGTCCAGCTGCTCCAGCTTGCTCCGATCCACACGATCCAGCTTCTCCCTGCTTGCCTGCCCCGGTCCATCCACCCCAGCTTGCTCCAGCTTGCCTGATCCTGCCTCTCCCTGCCTGCTCCAGTCCATCAGCTACAGCTTGATCCAGTTTACCTGATCCAACATCCTCCTGCTTGTTCGTCTACTCCAGCTTGCCCGATCCTGCTTCTCCCTGGCTGCTCCAGTCCATCGGATCCAGCTTGATCCAGCTTGCCTGATCCTGCTTCTCCCTGGCTGCTCCAGCTTGTCCCATCGGCTCCAGCTTGTTCCAGTTCATCTGATCCAGCCTCTTCCCACTTGTTCATCTTCTCCAGCCTGCCTGATCCTGCTTCTCCCTGCTGCTCCAGTCCATCGGCTCCAGCTTGTTCCAGTCCGTCTACTCCAGCTTCCCCCAGCCTCTCCCAGTCCGTCTGCTCCAACTTGTTCCAGTCCCCCTGACCCAGCTTCTCCCTGCTCCCTCCTATCCATCTGCTCCAGCCTGCTTGTTCCAGTCCATCAGCTCCAGCGTGTTCCAGCCTGCCTGACCCAGCTGCTCTAGCGTGTTCCAGTCCAGCTGCTCCAACGTGTTCCAGTCTGCCAGACCCTGCATCCCCCTGCTCACTCCAGTCCATATGCTCCAGCCTGCTTGTTCCAGTCCATCTGCTCCACCATGTTCCAGTCCATCTGCTCCACCATGTTCCAGTCCATCTGATCCAGCCCCTAGCCAATCAACCTGCCTGCTAGCCAATCACCTGTTCCTGCCTGCCTGCTAGCCAATCAACCTGCCTGCTCAGCCATTGACTTACCTAACCGCCAACCCAAAACCTTGCTTCAAGCCCTATCTATCTGCTTAATACTTCAGTCATTACATACTCACCCATTAACACCTGTTCACTGCTCAACACCTCAGTCACTATACAGTCACATGTTACACCTCAGTCACTACCTATGGCCCCTGTCCATGTTCTCTTCCTTGCCCTGTCCCTTCCTAATCATCTTTCCCCCCCACTCCCACTGTCTACCATTAGAACTACCCGCTGCCCTCCCACCCTGCCCGCAACCACAATACCCTATTCACCTCCATCCCTCACCTCACCATCCCTCTTGTCCCCCTCCTCCTTCCTGGCTCTCAACCTTCGGCACTTCCTTCCTGCCATTAACCCATCCTCTTTCCTCCTAAGTACACCCCGTCTTCGTCGCCTTCGTCGCCCGACCTCCCCCACCCTCCTCCGCACTCTCTTGCTCCTCCTCCTGCTATCCGCAGGAGACATTAACCCTAATCCGGGTCCCCCCCACCTGTCCCCATCCTATCCTTGTGAACGATCCCGGGATGTTTCCAATCTCGTCTCTATTCCCCTCCTTCCCCCTTCCTCCCTCCCCTTCTCATTCGCCTTGTGGAATGCCCACTCAGTCTGCAACAAACTGCCTCTCACCCACGATCTCTTTATCTCTCGCTCCCTTCAACTGCTCGCCCTAACCGAAACCTGGATCTCCCCGGAAGACTCTGCCTCAGTTGCAGCCCTCTGCCATGGAGGCTATCTCTTCTCCCACACGCCCCACCCAATCGGCCGCGGCGGAGGCGTTGGGCTACTACTATCACCCTCCTGTAGTTTCCAACCCCTCCACCTACCGCAATCTCACTGCTTCCCATCCTTTGAAGTCCATTCCATCCGGCTATTCTACCCACTACCACTCAGAGTGGCAGTCATTTACCGCCCCCCGGATAAATCCTTCCCTTCCTTCCTTACCGACTTTGATGCTTGGCTCTCTGTCTTTCTTGACTCCTCATCTCCGTCCCTCATTCTGCTGATGACCTATCCGACCCCCATACTTCTAAGTTCCTCACCCTAACATAAGTACATAAGTACATAAGTAATGCCATACTCCTTCAACCTCCAGCTGTGCTCCACCACCCCTACTCACCGTGACGGACATTGTCTTGACCTCGTCCTCTCCTCCTCCGGCTCACCCTCCAATTTCCACGTCTCAGCTCTTCCTCTCTCCGACCATCACCTGATCACATTCACACTTCTTCACCCCCCCCTCCACCCCGTCCAACCTTAACCACCACCTCCAGGAACCTCCAGGCTATTGACCCCTCCACCCTATCATCTACTATCTCTAATCTCCTCCCCTCCATCATGTCCTTCGTAACTGTCGACAAAGCGGTCTCCGCTTACAATACCGCTCTCTCCTCTGCTTTGGACACCCTCGCGCCATCCATCTCCCGTCCCACAAAGCGCACCAATCCCCAGCCCTGGCTGACTCCTTGCATCCGTTACCTTCGCTCCTGCACCCGATCCGCCGAGCGCCTCTGGAGGAAATCTCGTACCCTTTCAGACTTCCTCCACTACAAATTCATGCTATCCTCCCTCCACTCCTCCCTATTCCGTGCAAAACAGGACTATTTCACCCAATTGACCAATTCTCTCAGCTCCAACCCTCGTCGTCTCTTCACCACCCTCAACTCCCTCCTAAAAGTGCCCCCCGCTCCTACTCCCCCTTCTCTCTCTCCTCAATCACTGGCCGACTACTTCCGCGACAAAGTGCAAAAGATCAACCTTGAGTTCACGACCAAACCTCCACCTCCCCTTCACCCTTTAACCCTCTCCCTCAACCAACCTACCCAGGTCTCCTTCTCCTCCTTTCCTGAGATCACCGAGGATGAAACTTCCCGCCTTCTTTCCTCCTCGAAATGCACCACCTGTTCCTCTGATCCCATCCCCACCAACCTACTCAACACTATCTCCCATACTGTCACCCCCGCCATCTGTCGCATCCTCAACCTCTCTCTCTCCACGGCAACTGTCCCTGACACCTTCAAACACGCTGTTGTCACACCTCTCCTAAAAAAACCTTCACTTGACCCTACCTGCCCCTCCAACTACCGCCCCATCTCTCTTTTACCCTTCCTTTCCAAATTACTTGAGGGCGCCGTTCACAGCCGCTGCCTTGATTTCCTCTCCTCTCATGACATCCTCGATCCACTTCAATCCGGTTTTCGCCCTCTGCACTCGACAGAAACAGCACTCTTTAAAGTTTGCAATGACCTGCTCCTGGCCAAATCAAGAGGTCATTACTCCATCCTCATCCTCCTCGATCTTTCCGCCGCGTTTGACACAGTCAACCATGATTTACTTCTTGCCACGCTATCCTCTTTGGATTCCAAGGCCCTGTCCTCTCCTGGTTCTCCTCTTATCTCTCCCACCGCACCTTCAGGGTACACTCCCATGGATCTTCCTCCACTCCCATCCCACTATCTGTTGGAGTTCCCCAGGGATCTGTCCTTGGACCCCTTCTCTTCTCAATCTACACCTCTTCCCTGGGCTCGCTGATCTCGTCTCATGGTTTCCAGTATCATCTTTATGCTGATGACACTCAGCTATACCTCTCCACACCTGACATCACCGCGGTGACCCAGGCCAAGGTATCGGCCTGTTTATCCGACATCGCGGCATGGATGTCCAACCGCCACCTAAAGCTGAACATGTCCAAGACCGAGCTCCTCGTCTTTCCTCCCAAACCCACTTCTCCTCTTCCTCCACTCTCTATCTCTGTTGATAACATCCTCATCCTCCCCGTCCCATCTGCCCGCAACCTCGGAGTCATCTTCGACTCCTCCCTCTCCTTCTCTGCGCATATCCAACAGACTGCCAAGACCTGTCGCTTCTTCCTCTTCAACATCAGCAAAATTCGCCCTTTCCTCTCTGAGCACACCACCAGAACTCTCGTCCACGCTCTCATTACCTCTCGCCTTGATTACTGCAACTTACTCCTCACCGGCCTCCCACTCAGCCATCTATCCCCCCTTCAATCAGTTCAGCACGCTGCTGCACGTCTTATATTCCGCCAAAACTGATATACTCATATCACCCCTCTCCTCAAATCACTTCATTGGCTTCCGATCAGATATCGCATACAATTCAAGCTCCTACTCCTTACCTACAAGTGCACTCAATCTGCGGCTCCTCACTACCTCTCCACCCTCATCTCCCCCTATGTTCCCGCCCGTAACCTCCGCTCACAGGACAAAGCCCTTCTCTCAGTACCCTTCTCCACCATTGCCAACTCTAGGCTCCGCTCATTCTGCCTTGCTTCACCCTATGCCTGGAACAATCTTCCTTTGCCCATACGCCATGCCCCCTCCCTACCCATCTTCAAATCTCTGCTTAAAACTCACCTCTTCTATGCTGCCTTCGGCGACTAACCGCTCGAGATAGATAGTATGCCCCAATCTATCCACCCTATCAGACTAACTGTTCACTCGTCCTCTAGACTGTTCACTTGTCCTTAGATTGTTCTCTTGTCTTTAGATTGTAAGCTCTTTGAGCAGGGACCGTCCTTCTATGTTTAAATTGTACAGCGCTGCTTAACCCTAGTAGCGCTTTAGAAATGCTAGTTAGTAGTAGTAGTAGTAGTAGCACTGACCCAACAAAGCCCAGATCTGCCCCCAGGGATGAAGGGCAGGAGGATGGCTCTTGGGGTTTGTGCTGAGCAGGTAGGAGACTGGCAGCCCTGGAAACTGTTTTCTCTGCAGCATCTGAGTGAAACATCCGGCCACAGGTGGCAGCAGCTGATGTGTCTCAAGATAAAGAGGGAGTTGGTGCTGCCTCTCTCTGCTCTCACACCCAGGAAGTGACTCTATGATGCCACTCACAAGGAGGTTAGATTGAGAACAAGGAGGTTAGAGTGAGATAGAACACAGCATGAGAGTGAGACCACGCCCCTTCCATTGATTGGTCACAACATTCAGTGAGGCAGGGCAGTGGACAAGGTCCCGCCCCTCTGACACTGTGATTTGTCAGATTCCACCTAGGGCGGACCTAATGGTCCAGGGGTTCCTTCCTGCTTCTCTCTGATTCCCATTTCCCAGATCTGCCCCCAGGGATGAAGGGCAGGAGGATGGCTCTTGGGGTTTGTGCTGAGCAGGTAGGAGACTGGCAGCCCTGGAAACTGTTTTCTCTGCAGCATCTGAGTGAAACATCCGGCCACAGGTGGCAGCAGCTGATGTGTCTGAAGATAAAGAGGGACTTGGTGCTGCCTCTCTCTGCTCTCACTCCTTGCACTGACTCTATGATGTCACTCACAAGGAGGGTAGATTGAGAACAAGGAGGTTAGATTGAGAACACAGCATGAGAGAGACTCTATGATGTCACTCACAAGAAGGGTAGATTGAGAACAAGGAGGTTAGATTGAGAACACAGCATGAGAGAGACTCTATGATGTCACTCACAAGGAGGGTAGATTGAGGACAAGGAGGTTAGATTGAGAACACAGCATGAGAAGGAGACCACGCCCCTTCCATTGATTGATGCAGGGGAGAGGAGGCTATGATCCCGCCCTTCTGACACTGTGATTTGTCAGATTCCACCTAGGGCGGTCCTAATGGTCCAGGGGTTCCTTCCTGCTTCTCTCCACGTGGAGGGAGAGACTCTGATTCCCAACAAAGCCCAGGGATAAAGGGAGGGAGGGCAGGAGAAGGGAAGGAGAATGATTGCAGCAGCTGCTTCACAGGTAGGAGACTGGCAGGAGGTGGGCAGCAGGGGATGCAGTGCCAGGCAATGCCACACACAGAAGGCTCTTCTTCCTCATTCTCCTCCCCTCACTGGCAGGAGGTGGGCAGCAGGGGATGCAGTGCCAGGCAATGCCACACACACAGAAGTAGAAATGACTACATCTCTCAGAGTGCACTGGGTCTGTCCCACATAGTAATGCATCCTAGGAAGGACTACAACTCCCAGAATGCACTATGACACTTGCACAGCAAGCCTATCTAGGAAGGACTACAACTCCCAGAGTGCAGTGTAACACTCCCACACAGTAATCCCTCCTAGGAAGTACTACAGCTCCCAGAGTGCAGTGTAACAGTCCCACACAGTAATCCCTCCTAGGAAGGACTACAGCTCCCAGAGTGCGATGTGACACACCCACTCTGTCCTACACAAACTGAGTTTTCTTCTTCTGCCAGTCAGGGGTGAAAATGTGCAGCCCAGTTCACTAGCCTCTTCTGACTCCTCCTTGATCCTGTAAATGAATCATTAAATAACACAACATTAGCCCAGCCCTATTCTCATTTGCAAACCCTTCACAGGGCTGGAGGGAGGTCTCTCAGTCTCAGTCTCTCTTCCTTTGTTCAATGCACAGACTTCCTGTTTCAGAAGCAAGTGCTAAAGAAGCTGATCACTGGCATCCAGAGAAACCCATCCCTGCAGCCCAGGAGACATTCACAGAGGAGCCTGGACTGGAGCTGGAGAAGAGCAGGAGGATGGAGCAGGTAGGAGACTGGCAGGAGGTGGGCAGCAGGGGATGCAGTGCCAGGCAATGCCACACACACACAAGAAGAAATGAGCCTGGCACTGCTCAATCCATTCCCTGTAGCCCCTCAGGCTCTTCTTCCTCATTCTTCTCCTGGGGTTCTTGGGCTTTGTGCTGAGCAGATAGGAGGTGGGCAGCAGGGGATGCAGTGCCAGGCAATGCCACTCACACACAAGTGAGCCTGGCACTGCACAATCCATTCCTGGGGCTCTTTATTCCCTGCAGCTTTTCTTCCTGATTCCCGCTTTATTTAATATGTAAAGTGCTTTGATTGTAGCCACAGAAAGGTCGTATATGAAATCTTGTCCCCTTCCCTTTTATGCAGTTTGTTTTCTTGTGGAACAGAAATGAATCGCTTGTTTATTCTTTCCCAAAATGCAAGGACTATGGGGCATCGCTGTGTTTTACTGTTTTGGGATCTTGCCAGCAGTGGCATACCTAGGGTAGTTGACACCCGGGGCTGGTCATTTTTAACAAGACTACATGTGTTACACCTTTTGTTGTCTATATTATTGAATGCCCTTGTCATCTGTACTATGTAGGGCGCACTACTAAGACATATGAAGGTGAGGCTAACAGAACATAAAAGCAGATTAACCAGAAAAACCATGACAGCTCCATTGGTAGCAATTTACGTTGGTTCATCATCGATCACGTCCCTATCTCAATGAAAAGAATGGATCGGGCTTCTGCATTGGCTAGACGCGAGCAGTGGTGGATTTTTACTTTACAGACAGTGAATCCTCAGGGTCTTAATGAAAACGTGGAATGGAACACCATAATTTGACCCAGAATGGTTTGCAGAGATGTATGGAGTATGATTCCCTGTTGGTGTCCAAGCATTTCTTTTGTATAAAGTTAGTTGCTTTCATGACGTCACTTCCGACCTTACCTGGAAGCGGATGCCTTATAAGCCACAGGGGAGAAGCAGGCATTAAGTCTTGCTGTGTTTTGTTGATTGTTTGAGGAAGAAAAGAATCATGCAGCCTTAACCCTTGTCCCTGAGGAAAGTAATTGAAACCCCGGAGTCGGGCATTGAGCCTGCCATGAGTGGGAAAGCGCAGGGTACAAATGTAACAAAAATAAAAGATACTATTGGGGATTCTACATGGAATGTTGCTACTATTGGAGAGATTCTACATGGAATGTTGCTACTATTGAGATTCTACATGGAATGTTGCTACTATTTGAGATTCTACATGGAATGTTGCTACTACTGGAGATTCTACACGGAATGTTGCTACTATTGGAGAGATTCTACATGGAATGTTGCTACTATTGGAGATTCTACATGGAATGTTGCTACTATTGGAGAAATTCTATTCCACTAGCAACATTCCATGTAGAAGGCCGCGCAGGCTTCTGTTTCTGTGAGTCTGACGTCCTGTGCAGGACGTCAGACTCACAGAAGCAGAAGCCTGCGCGGCCACATTGGTGATCTGCAAGGGCCGACTTCTACATGGAATGTTGCTAGTGGAATAGCTCTCTTCACAAATCCAAAGATAAGAACTGTGTATGTGTGCAAACAGCTTATCTAGGAAACAATTGTATTATGTATATAGTTTATGATTTTTTTATATATATATATATATATGTATATATTTTTTAGGAACCCTCGGAAGAAACCACTTTAAGGCAACTTCATTGTTTTATGCCTAGTGGCATAGTCTCTCTTCATTGGGTCATCCTTTTATGTGACTATTTATAAATGCTGTTGCAAACACTCACTACAAGGTGTTAGAGTCCACTTAGGCTTCCCCTAAATTGCGCCCGACACCGCGGGTTTCACTGCTTTCATCAGGGACTCGGGATAAAATGGCCCGCTTTGAATTCCCAACAGTCTATGCACATCGCTTCTCGTAGAACGAATCTGTGGAATGGAATTCCATGATTTAACTTATAACATGTTTATAGTTTTGATATCAACCTTTTTTCATGTTTGATCTAAGTAGTGTGAAGTTGGATAAGTTGAGTGTTATAGATTTATAAACTTATAAATATATAAATAAAGATAAATATGTATATATAGTGAGATCTACATTCATTTCAGTCTTTGTAATATGCACTGAGGGGAATTCATTAACGTCAGATCTTTATCCTCACAGTGACGTTGACGTGGTGCACAGTCTGGGGGGTTTCTCCTCTGAGTTCATTTTGCTGCTGCATCAGGCTTTCCTTATACAAAACGCTGCCCCTGCTCCCTTGTCCGATAAAGGGGTTGAGGCCTCCGGAAGCAAACGCCCTCGGGTGGATTTCCAGGCCCTAGAGGACTCTGTTTCCTTTGGGGATTCCTTGGAGGAGACGGATTCCCGCTCGGTTGGAGCGGATGACCCCTCTGCAGCGCGGATCTTTCGCTCAGAGGATTTGCCCAACCTGTTAGTGCAGGCCATGAGCTTTTTGAAGATTTCCTCTCCGGAGGACGTCTCTCCCTCAGCCTCTGCTGGCTCTGCCATTATGCTGGGGACGAAGCGCCCACCTAGAACCTTCCACGTGCATGAGGCCATGCACACCTTGATTTCGGCTCAATGGGATGTCCCAGAAGCGAGCCTGAAAGTGGCTAGGGCTATGTCCCGCCTCTATCCTCTGCCTGAAGGTGAACGGGAGGCCTTTCTTTGGCCTACCGTGGATTCTTTAATCACTGCGGTGACTAAGAAAACGGCGTTGCCGGTGGAAGGTGGCACGGCCCTAAAGGACGCCCAAGACAGAAGATTGGAGGCGGCTTTAAGGTCGTCCTTCGAGGCGGCTGCTTTAAGTTTGCAGGCTTCAGTTTGCGGCTCCTATGTGGCCAGGGCGTGCCTGACGATTGTGCAGCGGGCTTCCCCCTCGGATCCTTCCTTGAGGGCTGATTGGCCGGCCCTGGAATCGGGCTTGGCCTATTTGGCAGACTTGCTGTATGATGTCTTGAGAGCCTCGGCTAAAGGTATGGCTCAGACAGTCTCTGCACGTCGTTGGCTTTGGCTGAAGCATTGGTCTGCTGACCACGCCTCTAAGTCTCGCCTGGCTAAGTTGCCTTTTAAAGGCAAGCTGCTCTTTGGGGTCGAGCTGGACAAAATTGTGACCAATCTCGGCACGTCTAAGGGCAAGAGGTTACCAGAGGTCAGGGCTCGGGCCACTGGTGCCCACCCCGGTTCCTCCAAAGGACGGTTTCAGGAAGCCCGTCGGTATCGCCCGGGCAAGTCGGGCTCCTCTGCCCCCTCTTCCTTCAAGAGGAACTTCTCCCCCAAGCAGCATTCCTTTCGCAGAGACCGCCGTCCCGGAGGTGCGTCCTCCGGTCCTCCCCCAGGGTCTCGTACCCAATGACGGGGCCCTGGTCCATGGCCCAGAGCAGATTGGAGGACGCCTGTCCTCGTTTCTGGGCAAGTGGGCCAGGGTAACTTCAGATGCTTGGGTGCTGGAAGTCATCAGAGACGGCTACAAGCTAGAGTTCTGCCGACCCTTAAGAGACGGGTTTGTACACTCTCCCTGCAAGTCTCCGGTCAAAGCTGTGGCAGTGTAGCAGACTTTGGACAATCTGATACACCTGGGTGCGGTCGTTCCGGTGCCCGAAGATCAGCTTTGCAAGGGACGTTACTCCATTTACTTTGTGGTACCAAAGAAAGGAGGTTCTGTACGGCCTATCCTCGACCTCAAAGGGGTCAATCGGGCCTTGAAAGTTCGGCACTTCCGAATGCAGACTCTCCGCTCTGTTATAGCGGCAGTGAAGTTCCTGGCATCCTTAGATATCAAGGAAGCTTACTTGCATATTCCCATCTGGCCTCCTCATCAACGCTTTCTGCGTTTTGCAGTCCTGGGCCGACACTTCCAATTCAGAGCCCTCCCGTTCGGGTTGGCTACTGCTCTGCAGACCTTCTCCAAAGTAATGGCCATCGCGGCCTTCCTATGAAAAGAAGGAGTACAAGCCCATCCTTATCTGGACGACAGGTTGATCCGAGCCCTCTCTTATGCAGAGTGCGGCAAAGCTGTAGACCGGGTGATTGCTCTTTTGAGCTCCCTGGGGTGGATCATCAACTGGGAGAAAAGCCAGCTGCACCCGACTCAGTCCCTGGAGTATCTGGGAGTTTGTTTCGACACCCAAGTGGGCAGAGTGTTCCTGCCAGACAATCGAATTGTCAAGCTTCAGGCTCAGGTGGACCAGTTCCTAGTAGCCTCTCCTCTTCGGGCTTGGGACTATGTGCAGCTGTTGGGCTCTATGACGGCCACGATGGAAGTAGTGCCCTGGGCCAGGGCTCATATGAGACCACTACAACACTCTCTGCTGCAGCGCTGGACTCCAGTTTCGGAGGATTATGCTGTGCGCCTTCCCTTGGACCCAGCGGTGCGCAAGGCGCTGAGCTGGTGGCTGAGGACAGACAAGTTGTCCGCAGGAATGCCTCTTTTGACCCCGGAGTGGGTTGTCGTCACGACGGATGCCTCTTTGACGGGCTGGGGAGCCCACTGCTTGGGAAGGACAGCGCAGGGGCTCTGGTCTCCTGCAGAGGCAAAGTGGTCTATCAACCTCCTGGAACTCAGAGCCATTCGGTTGGCGCTTTTGGAGTTTCTCCCAGTACTGGCGTTGAAGCCAGTACGGGTCCTGTCGGACAATGCCACGGCTGTGGCCTATGTCAATCGCCAGGGAGGTACCAAGAGTGCCCCTCTAGCCAAGGAGGCCATGAATCTATGCCAGTGGGCGGAAGCGAACCTGGAACAGCTGTCGGCGGACCACATTGCCGGAGTCATGAATGTCAAGGCAGACTTTCTCAGTCGCCATACCTTGGATCCCGGAGAGTGGCAGCTATCGGCTCAGGCGTTCTTGGACATCACGAAGCGCTGGGGCCAGCCGAGCCTAGATCTGATGGTGTATTCGGCCAATTGCCAAGTGCCGCGCTTTTTCAGCAGAGAATGGGACCCTCGATCTCTGGGAGTAGATGCTCTTCTCCAACAGTGGCCGACACAGGAGCTTCTCTATGTGTTCCCGCCTTGGCCCATGTTGGGCAGGGTGCTAGACCGGGTGGCAAAGCATCCAGGCCGGATAATCCTGGTGGCTCCGGACTGGCCCAGACAACCCTGGTATGCAGACTTGATTAGGCTCTCAGTGGACGGCCCTCTGCGGCTGCCAGTGGAGCAGGGCCTGTTGCATCAGGGTCCCGTGGTGATGGAGGATCCCTCCCCCTTTGGTCTTACGGCCTGGCTATTGAGCGGCAGCGTCTGAGGAAGAAGAGCTTCTCAGACAAGGTCATCGCCACTATGCTGAGAGGGAGGAAGCGCTCTACTTCTACTGCTTACGTCAGGGTTTGGCGTACCTTTGCAACGTGGTGTGAGGTAGGCTCTCTTTCTCCCTTCTCTGCTCCAATTTCTTCAGTGTTGGCGTTCCTGCAAGAAGGTCTGGAGAAAGGCCTGTCGCTCAGTTCCCTTAAAGTCCAGGTAGCGGCTCTGGCTTGCTTCAGGGGTCGCCTGAAGGGTGCTTCCCTGGTCTCGCAGCCAGATGTGGTGCGGTTTCTCAAGGGAGTTAATCACCTATGCCCTCCTCTGCGCTTGGTGGTGCCTGCGTGGAATCTCAATCTGGTGCTAAGAGCCTTGCAGAAGCCGCCTTTTGAACCCTTGTCGAGGGTATCTCTGAAAGACCTGACATTGAAAGCAGTCTTTTTGGTGGCTATCACTTCAGCCAGACGAGTTTCCGAGCTCCAGGCGCTATCATGTCGGGAACCCTTCCTGCAGTTCACTGAGGCAGGAGTGTCTATTTGCACGGTGCCTTCCTTCCTGCCCAAGATTGTTTCTCGCTTCCATGTGAATCAGCAGCTCTGCCTACCCTCCTTTCATAGGGAGGACTACCCAGAGGAGTACTCTGCTCTCAAATATCTAGATGTGAGACGAGTCATCATCAGATACTTGGAAGTGACCAATGATTTCCGGAAGTCGGATCATCTGTTTGTGCTGTTCGCAGGTCCTCGTAAGGGTCTGCAGGCTTCCAAGCCTACAGTGGCACGATGGGTCAAGGAAACCATTGCAGCAGCTTATGTGGCCGCGGGGAAGATGCCGCCTATCCAGCTGAAGGCTCACTCCACTAGAGCACAGGCGACCTCGATGGCAGAGGCCGGGTCCGTCTCCTTGGAAGAGATTTGCAAGGCGGCAACTTGGGCATCGGCTCATACCTTCTCCAGGCATTACCGCTTGACTGTGGCTGCTCGGGCGGAGGCCCGGTTTGGAGCTTCAGTGTTGCGGTCAGGGATTTCTATGTACCGCCCTGGGTGAGTACTGCTTCAGTACATCCCACCAGTCTATGGATTGATCAGCATGATGATATGGAAGGTAAAATTATGTATCATACCTGATAATTTTCTTTCCATTAATCATAGCTGATCAATCCATAGCCCCTCCCAGATATCTGTTCTGTTTATATTCAGGTTGCATTTCAGGTTCAAGTTTAGTCTTCTGTTCCTGTTCAGGAGAATCTTCGTGTTCAAGTCTTTTTGATTGAATTCTTCGGGAGTTGAGACGCTTTTGTGTTACAGTGAGCTGCTGCATTCCTCTCCCCTCCGTTTTACAGGGCTGGATTGAGACCTAAATTCTGCCGGCGCTCCCTCCCGCTTCGTGCGGCTGTAGGGCAGCTTTGTACCCCTCCCACTTCGGCGGTGTTGGGGGTCAGTCAGCTCCTCCCGCGGTTGCGGTTGCAGGATAAGCCAGATCCCCCCGCATCGGCGGGTGTGGTGTTCCTCCCCCGCTCCGCGGGGATGAGCTGGACGGATTCCCCTCCCCCACTTGTGTGGGGATGAGCTGGGTTGATTCCCCTCCCCCGTTTTGGCGGTGGTGAGCTGGGCAGAGTGTCCCTTTGTGGGTGTAATTCTCTAAGTGCTGAGTCCTGCGGATGGAGCTTTGATATTGACATACTGAGGAGTTTCCGGCAGCACATGACCACATATAGGGAGGCAAAAGGATTGCTCTCTATCTCCACCTGCTGGTAGATGGACACAACCCACCAGTCTATGGATTGATCAGCTATGATTAATGGAAAGAAAATTATCAGGTATGATACATAATTTTACCTTATTCCTGGAATTATGGTTTTTTCCAAGTCCATTTAGTAGCGGTTTATGGACTTGTCCTTTAGGAAACTGTCCAACCCCTTTTTAAACTCTGCTAAGCTAACCGCCTTCACCACTTTCTCCGGCAACGAATTCCAGAGTTTAATTAAACGTTGGGTGAAGAAAAATTTTCTCCTATTTGTTTTAAAATGCCCCCTAGTCCTAGTATTTTTGGAAAGCATGAACAGACGCTTCACATCCACCTGTTCCACTCCACTCATTATTTTATATACCTCTATCATGTCTCCCCTCAGCCGTCTCTTCTCCAAGCTGAATAGCCCTAGCCTCCTTAATCTTTCTTCATAGGGAAGTCGTCCCATCCCCGCTATCATTTTAGTCGCCCTTTGCTGCACCTTTTCCAATTCTACTATATCTTTCTTGAGATGCAGCGACCAGAATTGAACACAATACTCAAGGTGCGGTCACACCATGGAGCGATACAACGGCATTATAACATCCTCACACCTGTTTTCCATACATTTCCTAATAATACCCAACATTCTATTTGCTTTCCTAGCCGCAGCAGCACACTGAGCAGAAGGTTTCAGTGTATTATCGACGACGACACCCAGATCCCTTTCTTGGTCCGTAACTCCTAACGTGGAACCTTGCATGACGTAGCTATAATTCGGGTTCTTTTTTCACACATGCATCACCTTGCACTTGCTCACATTAAACGTCTTCTGCCATTTAGCCGCCCAGTCTCCCAGTCTCGTAAGGTCCTCTTGTAATTTTTCACAATCCTGTCTCGATTTAACAACTTTGAATAACTTTGTGTCATCAGCAAATTTAATTACCTCGCTAGTTACTCCCATCTCTAAATCATTTATAAATATATTAAAAAGCAGCGGTCCTAGCACAGACCCCTGAGGAACCCCACTAACTACCCTTCTCCATTGTGAATACTGCCCATTTAACCCCACTCTCTGTTTCCTATCCTTCAACCAGTTTTTAATCCACAATAGGACATTTCCTCCTATCCCATGACCCTCCAATTTCCTCTGTAGCCTTTCATGAGGTACCTTTTCAAACGCCTTTTGAAAATCCAGATACACAATATCAACCGGTTCCCCTTTGTCCACATGTTTGTTTACTCCTTCAAAGAATTGAAGTAAATTGGTCAGGCAAGATTTCCCCATACAAAAGCCGTGCTTACTCGCTCTCAGTAATCCATGTCCTCGGATGTGTTCTATAATTTCCCTGATCTCCCCTGGAGCCTTTTTTAAAAATCGGCGTTACATTGGCCATCCTCCAATCTTCCGGTACCACGCTCGATTTTAAGGATAAGTTGCATATCACTAGCAGTAGCTCCGCAAGCTCATTTTTCAGTTCTATCAGTACTCTAGGATGAATACCATCCGGTCCAGGAGATTTGCTACTCTTCAGTTTGCTAAACTGCCCCATTACGTCCTCCAGGTTTACCGTGAAGTCAGTAAGTTTCTCCGACTCGTCCGCTTGAAATACCATTTCCGACACCAGTATCCCACCCAAATCTTCCTCGGTGAAGACCGAAGCAAAGAATTCATTCAGTCTCTCCGCTACGTCTTTGTCTTCCTTGATCGCCCCTTTTACCCCTCGGTCATCCAGCGGTCCAACCGATTCTTTTGCCGGCTTCCTGCTTTTAATATACTGAAAAAAAATTTTTACTATGTTTTTTTGCCTCTAATGCTATCTTTTTTTCGTAATCCCTCTTGGCCTTCTTTATCTGCGCCTTGCATTTGCTTTGACACTCCTTATGCTGCTTCTTGTTATTTTCAGACGGTTCCTTCTTCCATTTTCTGAAGGCGTTTCTTTTAGCCCTAATAGCTTCCTTCACCTCACTTTTCAACCAGACCGGCTGTCTTTTGAACTTCCGTCTTTCTTTTCTAATTCGCGGAATATGTATGGCCTGGGCCTCCAGGATGGTATTTTTGAACAGCGTCCACGCCTGTTGTACAGTTTTTACTCTCTCAGTTGCCCCCCTAAGTTTTTTTTTTTTTACCGTTCTTCTCATTTTATCATAGTCTCCTTTTTTAAAGTTAAACGCTAACGTATTTGACTTTCTGTGTACAGTTACTTCAAGGTCGATATCAAAACTGATCATATTATGATCACTGTTATCAAGCGGCCTCAGTACCATAACGTCCCTCACCAGATCATGCGCTCCACTAAGGACCAAATGTAGAATTTTTCCTTCTCTCGTCGGCTCCTGCACCAGCTGCTCCATAAAGCTGTCCTTGATTTCATCAAGGAATTGTACCTCTGTAGCGTGTCCCGATGTTACATTTACCCAGTCTATATTTGGATAATTGAAGTCACCCATTATTATCACATTGCCCATTTTGTTCGCGTCTCTGATTTCTTTTATCATTTCTGCGTCTACCTGCTCATCCTGGCGAGGCGGACGGTAGTACACTCCTATCACTGTTTTTTCCCTTTTATACATGGAATTTCAACCCACAGTGATTCAAAGGTGTGATTTGTGTCCTGCTGAATTTGTAATCTATCTGAGTCAAGGCTCTCGTTAATATACAATGCTACCCCTCCACCAGTCCGGTACACCCTATCACTATGATATACTTTGTACCCCGGTATGACAGTGTCCCACTGATTATACTCCTTCCACCAGGTCTCATTAATGCCTATTATATCCAATTTTTCATTTAGTGCAATATATTCCAACTCTCCCATCTTATTTCTTAGACTCCTAGCATTTGCATATAGACATTTCAGAGTATGTTTGTTGTTCTTATTTGCATGATGCTTAGTACCTGACACTATTGATTTGACATCTTTTGTCTGATCTTTAGTTGTATTTAAGGGCACCTGGTCTACCATGGTCTGTTGTGCAACCTCACCATCCAGAAACCCTATCTTCCCTGTTTGTGAGGTATCTTTGCAAGATACCTTTTCCCGAACCATGCGCTTTTGAGCGACTGTCGGCCTTCCCCCCATTTCTAGTTTAAAAGCTGCTCTATCTCCTTTTTAAATGCCGACGCCAGCAGCCTGGTCCCACCCTGGTTAAGGTGGAGCCCATCCTTTCGGAATAGGCTCCTCCCTGCACCATCGTCTCATCCACGCATTGAGGCTCTGGAGCTCTGCCTGTCTCTTGGGCCCTGCACGTGGAACAGGTAGCATTTCAGAAAATGCTACCCTAGAGGATCTGGATTTGAGCTTTCTACCTAAGAGCCTGAATTTGGCTTCCAGAACTTCTCTCCCACATTTTCCTATGTCATTGGTACCCACATGTACCAAGACAGCGGACTCCTCCCCAGCACTATCTAGAATCCTATCTAGGTGACGTGTGAGGTCCGCCACCTTCGCACCAGGCAGGCAAGTCACCAGGCGATCCTCACGTCCACCAGCCACCCAGCTATCTATATGCCTAATGATCAAATCACCAACTACAACAGCTGTCCTAACCTTTCCATCCCGGGCAGCACTTGGAGACATATCCTCGGTGCAAGAGGATAGTACATCACCTGGTGGGCAGGTCCTGGCTAAAGGAGTACTTCCTACTTCACCAGGGTGATGCTTTCCTTCTAGGAGACCTCCCTCCTCCAAGGTAGCACAAGGGCTACTAGACTGGAGGTGGGACTTCTCTACAACATCCCTGTAGGTCTCCTCTATGTTCCTCTCTGTCTCCCTCAGCTCCACCAAGTCTGCTACTCTAGCCTCAAGAGAACGGACACGTTCTCTAAGAGCTAGGAGCTCTTTGCATCGAGCGCAAACAATTGACATCTCACCAACTGGGAGATAATCATACATGTGACACTCAATGCAAAAGACTACTCCTCTCGCTGCTGGACTGCTGACTCCATCTTAGTGTTTTTTGAGTTTTTTAATAATTTAAAACTTGCTAGAGTATTAAGGATATTAGCCTAATATAAAAGTGTCTTTTATTTTATATAGTATATTGTATGATTTATTTAGTGTTTCCTTCTTAGATGGTAATTTAAAACTCTGTAAGAGCACTCCTTGCTTGTTACCCTAATTACAATAACTGACTATAAATGAAGAGTTGTCCTAGGGGTGGGCGGGAAGACTAAACTAGATCCTGCTTGCTTTTCCCTCTCTTTCTCTCTTTTTATTCCCCCTTAATACTAAACTAGATCCTGCAGTGCCTGCTAGATTCTATCTGTTAATGCTGTGGTACAAAGCTTTTAAAACTAAGTGGAAAAGACTATGGAGATTAGTTGTTAAAATTTGCTTTTTATATTTTTATTTTTGCCTAACACTAACCTACAATTCCTCCTTTAAACCCCAATCTTTAAGTTCCCAAAGCACAAGCAAAGTAGCGTTCACTTACCAGAGAATGTCCTCTTCTCTCAGAACTTCTCAGAAATAAAGATCAGTGGGACCTTCCCTCTTTATATACTTTTGAATCTAAGGGGCCTCTTTTGAACAGGCTCTTTTAGCTGATTCAGCAACCTATGCAAGTATTCTACTTCCCCCACACCTTAATTAACACTTAATTGAGGTCACTGGATGAGCTAACAGAAAATAACTGCCGTTTAGAACAAAGGAGTTTAGTTTCTACCTCTAGAAAAGGTTTCAGTTTAAAACTATGGGGAAAATGCCTATTTCTAGAGAAAATTTCAGTTTAAAAGGCTAGGTCAGGTGCCGGGTGGCAGGAGAAGAGGGTCATCTGTCCACGGAACTGATAGGCAGGTGGGGACTGGGGCACCGGCGGAGCACCCCCCCCCCCCCCACCTGCTGACACCCGGGGCAGACCGACCCCACCGCCCCGCCCTTGGCACACCACTGCTTGCCAGGTACCTAAGCCCTGGATTGGCCACTGTTGGAAACAGGATGCTGGGCTTGATGGACCTCTGATCCATTGCTGCATGGCAATGCTTATTTTACAGTATGTTATAAATAAAAGACAGCGGATCGTAGAGGTTCAAAATAAAACTATCCAAAATGTATTCACTACCAGGGTCTTCGTCAATGAATACAGAAAAATGTTTAATATAAATGATAAATATATAAATGGTGATGCAAATCATTAAAAAATGTGCTAAAAAACCCCTGCAATTATAAACCACAGAGCTCAGCCAAAAAACAGGCATATAAAGGTCTCCATCAACTCCATGCAAAAAACACACCTAACAGTATTGAAGAATAGCCATTTAACACAGATGCCAGTGGTGACTCTGCAGAACTCGTACACTGAGCCCTTCTCACCCCCACCCCCAGTGTGCACCTGCCCTCCTGTGGCATCGCTCTCCTTGTTCCCCTACCTCCCTGGGGCTCATCATGGTATCAGACGAGTTCCCACCTGGACTGTTCCCACCAAGGACTCCCCCTCCTCCCACCCTTCCCGGTCATTTCCCACCCTCTCTGGCTTTTTTACCGATCGTCGCTTCTTTCTTACGGCTGGAACGAGGAAGTTAGAGCAGCAAACGGATGTGCACAGAGGACAGAATCACTTTTCATAGGTAGAGCAGTCATTTGTTATAAATCGTAATCAGCGTGCCATTTTGAGGGACTGAATGAGGTTGAAACCTAGTTCGGGGGCTGGGGGGCGGCTTTAGTTCCCCCCTCATGAACTGCATGTCTGGAAGGGGAAAAGGACATGTAAAAGATAATGTTGTGGGGGGGTGTGAGAGGGTACGATCTGGAAGAGAAAAGAGAGGAAGATTACTTGCCTTATGTGTTTTGTATTTTTTGAGATATGGGTGGGAATTGTCCTCTCTGGTGTGGTGGGAATTGTCCACAAGAGAATTGGTGGGTGGGAACGGTCCGGTGAGAACTGTCCAGGCGGAACTGACCTAGAATCCTCAGCGAGAGGGCAGGTGCATACTAGGGGTGGAAGGAGAGAGGAGATGAAAAGGGCAAGCTGAGGAGGGGGTGCTGCAGGAGGGACAAAGAGGAAAAGCTGGGGGTGTCAGGGGTGAAACGTGGCTGAATTTTGGGGATTCCATAGGACAGGAGAAGTTCCGTATGGGAGGGAGGGAGACAGCTGGTGATATGTATTGGCAAAATTCACAAATGGGCAGATGATCAAAGAGCACGCAATTCTCTCTGTTGCTGGGCGGGGGGTTGGGTCAGGGTTCCTGCGGGGGCTGCTGCATTGGGGGGGAATGGGGACCTGCTAGCATGCAAATGTTTAGCGTGCTGGTCGCATAGGTTTAGCATGCATTTACATGTTACTTATGCTAAGAGCCCTGTTTTGCATGCATTTGCATGCTAGTTGCGTTCAGAGCCTGCAAGCGCGTTGTTTCACGCGCTCAGTTGCTCTGATCATGGGGTGGAAGCAGCCTCTAGCGCCTGAATTTGCTTCTGATCATCGGCCCAATAGAGCTATGGGGAGAGTGTATATGCAGTGGGGTGGGGGGGGGGGGAGGGGGGATGGCTATGATATCTGTGAGTGCTGAGGATGTTCAGAGAACAGTGGAGGGTGTGAGCTGGGGGCTATGTGGGTTGGGGGGTATTCTGAGAGAGCTGTGGAAGTTTATGTGCTGGGGGCAAGAGGGATTTCAGAAAGAGAACCAGTGTGTGCAGTATGAGAGAGAGCTCTGGGTGTTTTTACTGCTGGGGGGGGGGGGGGGCTGCAGATTGACAGAGGTATGGGATTTGTGTGCTGTGGGAGGAATGGGGAGGTGGGATTCTTGGAATGAGTAAAAAAAGAAATAAAGGTTGGGGCAGAGAAACCTGCTGAGTGTAAGGGGGGGGGGGGGGGTCAGCCTTCTTAGGGAGAAGTTCATACTAGTTGGAGACTGAGATTACTGAGGGGATGGGGTAATCAAGCCTGAGCTGGGAGACGGCTTAGGCGGAGTCAGTCCTGGAGAACAGAAGAGCTGGGTGTTAATGCCGGGGGGGGGGGGGGGGGGGGGGGGGGAGGGGAATTCTACACAAAAAGATAGATAAAGCAGTTCCAACCCCAAAAACAAAGGCAGGAGCTGAAATCTAATGCATTCTGAGCACCTCCCCATGTCCCTGACTGTGTTTCTGGTTTGTGTTTCAGATGCGGGTGACATTTGAGGACGTCTCTGTCTCTTTCTCCCAGGAGGAGTGGGAGTATTTAGATGAGGAGCAGAAGGATCTTTGGAGGGAGGTGATGAAGGACAACTATGAGATCCTGATGTCTCTAGGTAAGGGTTTCCCGTTATTCTTAAAATCTCTTCTCAGGAGTGACTGGCAGTGGGTGAGTCTCACTACAGGAAGCCGGTGAGACTGATAATGAGTGATGGCGAGATGATATTAGAACCTGGGGTGGGTCTGTTTCTAAGATTCTTCTGTTTTCATTGGAGTATTGTTTCGATTCCTGTCTGTAAAACCTTCAATAACTATGACTCTGGCATTCTTAGGGTATCATATACGTTGAAGTTAAAATAAATAGGCTTAGGAGGAATGTACGAAAGTATTTGTTCACGGAAAGGGTGGTGGAGGTCGTGGCAACAAAGACTGTCAATTTAAGACACCATGGGACAGGCACATGGGATCTGTTAGGAAAAGGAGGAGTTAGTGGTTTCTCAGGAAAGGCAGACTGGATGGGCCATCATGATTCTATGTTTGGGGAGGGGAAGGGGAGGTTGAGGCTTTGCTGGGTCAGTGGTTGTTTCATCTTATACTGTAGGGGGCTATCGGAGCCAAAGCTAGTAGCTTTATTGGTTTAGGAACAGTTAGATGCATTGTCTGTTTCTTATCTCAAAACCAAGTAAAGAACAGCAGATTGAAAAATCGTTGAAAGGTTTATTATTGTAGTTATCTGGGTCTTGCCGCGTTTGAGTAAGAAGAACCGACATTTCAGCTACCGTGAAAAAAGCCACAGCATGTTGGCTGAAACGTCTGTTCCACTTACTCAGACGGACAACTACAACATCATAAGTATTGCCACAGTGGGACAGACCAAAGGTCCATCAAGCCCTGCATCCTGTTTCCAACAGTGGCTAATCCAGGTCACAAGTACCTGGCAAGATCCCAGCAAAGCTTAATACATTTTATGATGCTTATCCCGGAAATAAGTAGTGGATTTTCCCAAGCCAATTATATAATGGTCTATGGACATTTCCTTTAGGAAGCCAGCCAGACCCTTTTTAAACCCCGCTAAGCTAACCCCGCTTTTTGTGATCTGCCTTTACCACATTCTCTGGCAATGAATTCCAGAGTTTAATTAAACGTTGAGTGAAGAAACATTTTCTCAGATTTGTATTAAATTTACTACATTGTAGCTTCATCGCATGCCCCCTAGTCCTAGTATTTTTGGAAAGATTAAACAAACGATTCACGTCTACCCGTTCCACTCCACTCATTATTTTATAGACCTCTATCATATCTCCCCTCAGCCGTCTCTTCTCCAAGCTGAAGAGCCCTAGACGCTTCAGCCTTTCCTCATAGGGAAGTCGTCCCATCCCCTTTACCATTTTCATCACCCTTCTCTGTTCTTTTCCAATTCCACTGTATCTTTTTTGAGATGCAGCGACCAGAAGTGAACAAAATATTTGAGGTGCGGTCGCACCATGGACCGATACAAAGGCATTATAACGTCCTCATTTTTGTTTTTCATTCCTTTCCTAATAATACCTAACATTCTATTTGCTCTCTTAGATGCCTCAGCACTCTGAGCAGAGCATTTCAATGTATCATCAACAACGATGCCGAGATCCCTTTCTTGGTCAGTGACTCCTAACGCAGAACCTTGCATTACGTAGCTATAGTTCGGGTTCCTCTTTCCCACATTCATCACTTTGCACTTGCTCACATTAAACATTATCTGCCATATACCAGCAACACATAATTAAACTGTGGACTCAGTTGCTGGAGAATGTGGTCAAAGCAGCTAATATAGAGGGATTCAAAAGTGGTTTGAATGTTTTTGGAGGAAAAGCCCATAAATAGACTTGGAGATTCCATTGCTCATCACTGGAAAATGACCAGATCGGCCACTGTTGGAGACTCGATGGAGCTTAGCCTACCTCAGCATATTGTATAAATTTGCAGTCCATAAAATGGTGGACTACTTTGTAACTCCTAAGATTCCTGCCCTTCTCTCTGTGAAGCAGAGTCTCCCCAACTCTGTAATGCATCAAGGTAAGGTCATCAGGAGTTCATAGGCAGAATTCCAGCAGAAGTTCTTATCTAACATTCCACTTGCAAGCACAGCAACAGGGAGAGGTGAAGAAGGAGGTGAAACAAGCCCTAGGGCTATCGTGCAGATTTCTAACTGTGGGTCGTAAGATTGGTTTTGCAGGAACAAATATAGCCAGATGTTGTTTTTAGATAAGGGGGGCACTGCAGAGATGTGAGAATTGTCACGTACACACAGTTAGATAAAATAATAAAAGGAATGTTTTGTTACCTCAGAAACAGGAACTTTGCAGGCACTGAGAAGCGATTTGCTTCCAGGCTGGTCTAGTTCCTCTCACAGGAAGAAAGAGACTCTTTTTGCTTGTTTGTAGACTAGGCTGAGAAGTTGACCATGAAACAGTTCTATTTTACTTAAAGCTTAAGGCTCCTGATGTTCATTAGGTTTTTAGTTTAATGAAGAAATTAGTTCGGCAGCTGACATAGCGATAAGCAAAAGCTTTAAGCATACCGAACATCAGAAGCCTTTTCCTGCTAGCGAGAGAAAAAATACATAATAAAATATATAAAAATATACTTACTAAATTAGCCTGAACATAGACGGTAAAGAATAGAACTTGCTTTAAGTGAAATATAACTTATTATTGGCAAGTTTGCAATCAAATGTCTGTTCTCATATTTAGAATAACTAAGCTTCTGTAACAAATGTATGATTGGCTAATGGTGAATCTCTTCCTGTGAACTTCAGGATCAGCTAACGCCCAACTTAGTTTATCTGGGGAACAAGCACCCTGAAGGTTTAGCCTTGCATCTTGCAGCCTGTCTGATAAAGAGCAGTTATAGGGCTAAATGATATCTATGTACAAAGACCAAAAGGTGCTTCTAAATATCAACTTGAATATAATCATATATTCTGTATTCATCCCTGGTAGTGATTAGCTTGGAAATGTATTCCCAACAGGGAGGGGGTGGAAAATTTACAATTAATTATACAGATTTTTTATTGAACTCGTTAAACTGCTGTTCTCCTACAGTACTATACAATGCTCTTTTTTTATTTATTTAGAAAAAGATGACCCTAAGAACAGTAATGCAGAGACACATAAATGGAAGCTCAGTGAGAAGCCTGAAGAGGAAAAGATGTTCTCAGAAAGAGAGAACGAAGAGACTTTGTCCTGTTCTGACTGGGGAGAAAAGGGAAAAAATCAAAATAAACAAAAACCTTCAACAGGAGGTGAACATTGTACCAGTAATATCACACAAACAGTGGAAGAACAGACAAACCCAATGAGAGTTCAGAAATGTTTGTGTGATGGATGTGAGATATTCCTTAATGATCATTTAACTCTGAAATCACATCAGAGATCCGATACTGAAGAGAGACCATATACAGGTACGGACTGTGGGAAAACCTTCAGTCAAAAGAGAGAACTACAGCAACAGCAGAAAACATGCATAAGAGAGACCAACTGTATAGGTTCTGAGTGTGGGAAAGATTTCAGTAGGAAGAAAGAGAAACATGAGAACAATAATACAGAAACTAGAGTGTGTACAACTACAGTAGATGAGAAAACCTTTATCAATAAAGGAAGCGTTACAAAATACCAGAAAAATGACACTGATGAGAGATTATCTGCATGTTCTAGTCGTGACAAAAGCTTCAGACAGGAAGAAAATGTCATAAGAAATGCAAAATTCCACCCAGAAGAGATACTAGTTTCAAGTGCTGAATGTAAGAAAAAATTCAGCCATAGAGAAACATTCACAGATCATAAAACAGCTCAGACTGCTGAAGGATCAATGACTAAATCTGAAAGTGTCTTTCGCAGAAAGACAGACCTCTCAAAGTACCAGAAAATTCAGAAAAATGAGAGCTTGTGTACTTCTGCTGACAGTGGTACAAGTGGTTGCTGGAAAAGAAACCTCCCAATGCACAAGAGAAACCACAAAGGAATGAAACCACTTAACTGTACTGAGTGTAATAAAAGCTTCAGTCGGAAAACAAGCCTCACAATACACCAGAGAATCCACACAGGACTGAAACCATTCATCTGCACTGAGTGTAATAAAAGCTTTAGTCAGAAGGGACACCTCACACAACACCAGAGAATCCACACAGGAGTGAAACCATTCATCTGCACTGAGTGTAATAAAAGCTTCAGTCAGAAGGGACACCTCACACAACACCAGAGAATCCACACAGGAATGAAACCATTCATCTGTACTGAGTGTAATAAAAGCTTCAGGCAGAAGGGAGACCTCACACAACACCAGAGAATCCACACAGGAATGAAACCATTCATCTGCAGTGAGTGTAATAAAAGCTTCAGGCAGAAGGGAGACCTCACAATACACCAGAGAATCCACACAGGCATCAAACCATTTATTTGCACTGAGTGTAATAAAAGCTTCAGGCAAAAGGGAGAGCTCACAATACACCAGAGAATCCACACAGGCATCAAACCATTCATCTGCACTGAGTGTAATAAAAGCTTCACTTATAAATTAAGCCTTACAATACACCAGAGAATCCACACAGGAATGGAACCATTCATCTGCAGTGAGTGTAATAAAAGCTTCAGTCTGAAGCAAAACCTCACAGAACACCAGAGAATCCACTCAGGAATGAAACCATTCATCTGCACTGAGTGTAATAAAAGTTTCATTCAGAAGGGACACCTCACACAACACCAGAGAATCCACACAGGAATATTCATCTGCAGTCAGTGTAATAAAAGCTTCAGGCAGAAGGGAGACCTCACCATACACCAGAGAATCCACACAGGCATCAAACCATTTATTTGCACTGAGTGTAATAAAAGCTTCAGGCAGAAGGGAGACCTCACCATACACCAGAGAATCCACACAGGCATCAAACCATTCATCTGCACTGAGTGTAATAAAAGCTTCACTTATAAAACAAGCCTCACAATACATCAGAGAATCCACACAGGGATGAAACCATTCATCTGCAGTGAGTGTAATAAAAGCTTCACTCATAAAACAAGCCTTACAAAACACCAGAGAATCCACACAGGAATTAAACCATTCATCTGCAGTGAGTGTAATAAAAGCTTCACTCGTAAAACAACCCTCACAAATCACCAGAGAATCCACACAGGAGTGAAACCGTTTATCTGCACGGAGTGTAATAAAAGCTTCAGTCAGAAAGCAAGCCTCATAATACACCAGAGAATCCACACAGGCATGAAACCGTTTATCTGCAGTGAGTGTAATAAAAGCTTCAGTCTGAAAACAAGCCTCACAAAACACCAGAGAATCCACACAGGAATTAAACCATTCATCTGCACTGAGTGTAATAAAAGCTTCAGTCAGAAAACAAACCTCACAAAACACCAGAGAATCCACACAGGAGTAAAACCATTCATCTGCAGTGAGTGTAATAAAAGCTTCAGGCATAAAACAAGCCTCACAATACACCAGAGAATCCACGCAGGATTAAAGCCATTTACATGTACTGAGTGTGGTAAGACCTTCGTTGACAAGGAAACACTCACTATGCACCAGAATAGCAATTGAGGAGTAAAACCATTTCCATGTACTGAGTGTGGCAAATGCTTCAGGTTGAAGAAATACATGATAATGCACCAGAGAATTCACGCAGGAATGAAGCCATTTACATGCACTGAGTGTAATAAAAGCTTCTGTTAGAAGGTAAACCTCAAGAACCTATAGAAATGATAAGTAGTAGTAGTAGTAGTAGTAGAAATGACCGAATGGTTCACACAGGAAGGTTCATATAAATATCTAGGAGTGGAGGAAGAAACAACTAGAAACCTGAAATGGCCGAGAGAAAAAAAATCAGTAATGACTATTCTAGGAGACTTCCTGCACTCTCATATTGTTTTGGTATTTCAGACTGGTCTCTTAAATACCTGCAAAAACTAGGGGGCCCTTTTTACTAAGCTGCATAGACGCCTACGAGCACCCAATGTGCATCAATTTGGAGTCATCACCCGGCTACCGCATGGCCTGGGCAGTAATATAGATTTTTACGTGTGTCCACTACGCGCGTCAGAAAATTATTTCTATTTTTGGTGCATGGCGGAAACCAGGCTGTAATCGTCATTCTACGCACGTAGACCATTACCACCCGGTTAACGCTTGAGACCCTACCACTAACTCAGTGGGTGGCGGTAAGGTCTCAGGCCCAAAATGGACGTGTGCCAATTTTTATTATGATGAAGTCAAGGAGCAGCTGGATTGTAGACCTAGTGCTTAGTGGAGCATGATCTGGTTCAGGAGGTAATGGTGCTGGGTTCACTTGATAACAGCGATCATAACATGATCAGATTTGATATAAGCGCTGTAGTAAGTACACTCAGGAAATCCAATATGTTAGCATTTAACTTTCAAAAAAGAGACTATGATAAAATGAGAAGAAGGTTGAAAAAGAACTTAGAGGATCTTTATGGATGTGTAACCCTGTCTCCCGCATGTATTCACAGTCTTAATTGATATACCTTTCATATGTTTTACGTCTATCCAGCCTTGTCATATAGCATAAATGTTATTCGCCTTTCAGTACGAGATCACTGCACTGCAAACATTTTATGACTTTGCATTTGTGCTTTTTTTCTGTGTCAGAGTCGCACTTATTGCAAAATATTTTAGACAAGCATTCTCTCTCATTTTTGGATAGTCTGAGGTTTGGCAATTAAAGTTCAATGCAAAGGAAGTGTCGTCACCGAGCCAAGATGGCTGCTTGAGTGAAGAGCTCCAGCTGCCCCAGAGCAAAACCATCAATTGAGAGCATTTAAAGTGGCGAAAACGGGACACCAACAATATTGGACAAAGTTGGAAGCAAGTGGGCACAGAATGAGCGTAAATTCCCGGGCGTCGAAAACATCACTAGCGGGATTCGCTTATACGGGGCCTAGCATGTCGGCGTCGCACACTGAATTGGCGCGCAAAAACCCGGTGATGGAACAGGCCAAGCAAACTCAAGTGCCGCAACCAACGGAGCTGGGATCCCAATTGCTTTTTACACAGGAAGCTGAACAATCTTCGGAAAGAGACCCCTTGGTAGAGATTCGAGAATGGCTGAAAGAAGTTACGGAAGAGCTGAAAGCGATGCATACTGACTTGAATACTCTGGGGGCGGATCTCAGAGGAGAAATCGGCGCACTGGGAATCCGAGTCACTGAAACAGAAGAGCAGCTAGAGGAGCAAATGGAAATACTGCACTCTATCAATGAGCAGGGCTGGAGAGGATAAACAAAATATTCAAAAACTATGGGATAAAATGGAGGACATCGAAAACCGGAGCAGGCGCCATAATCTGAGATTTCGTGGCATACCGGAAACCCCAACATATACCGACTGTGAGAGGACTATACAACAGATGGCAAGTGCACTGTTGAAAGAAATACAAATCGATAAAGAGCCATCAGAGATTGCATTAGAGCGGGCACATAGGGCGTTGGGGGCGCCTTGAAATAATCAGCCCAGAGATCTGGTGGCATGCTTTCTGGATTACAAATTGAAAGAAAACCTGCTAAAAGCATCGCGAGACCTTCCAGAATTTCGTTGGGACACACATCGAGTTGGAATATACCAAGATCTTGCATTAATCACGCTCCGACGACGTGCAGAATTACATCCGGTGACACAATACTTACGGAAGCAGAATATACAATATCGATGGAGTCACCCCTTCGCATTGCGCTTTTATAAGGATGGTAAACTTCACCAAATCCGACAAGCAACAGATGCAGCGACGATATTTCCGGAGAAAGAGCTGGCAAATTTAGCAGCAGCTTCAAGGCGAGTGGGAACACAACGCCAGGCTAAACCCAGATGGCAGTGAGTAGCAACTGGTAAAGGGAGACTTCAAAGACAACAATCAGATGCTAACCTGAGGCGGGGAGACACCCCAGTGATGGGAAATACTTGATGGGGATTCGCCCTCATATCATAAAGAACACTGAAAGACGTCATAAATCAGACTGAAAGTCAGATGAGTACAATGTTGGTTTAGCTGATATAAATGGCGTAAGCATGTGTAGGCAATACTAACTGTTTGATGAGGTTTAATTTAAGTTTGAATTAAGAAAGTTAAAACAAGATGGAAGCTCTGGGGCACGGGATTGAAACAGACCCCTATTATACACCTATCCGAAATATGGAGGGTGCATTTTGGTTGAAGGGGAGGGAACAAGGGAGGGGGGAGGGACATGACAACGAGCTAAGATGGGATACACGAGTAAGTTGCCTGGTAATACAGCAAAGGAGGAGTATGAGTTTTCACTATTACATACACAGATGGGGGCACTCACTTTATTAACACTTAACAAAAGGCCTAAATTCCCCAGCAAAGCGGCAACTATTATTCAAGGAGGCGCGGAGACTGGAGGCAGATATAATTTTTGCACAAGAGACACATTTATTACCATTACTGTCCATTTAACCCCACTCTCTGTTTCCTATCCTTCAAAAATACTAGGACTAGGGGGCATGCGATGAAACTACAGTGTAGTAAATTTAAAACAAATCGGAGAAAATTTTTCTTCACCCAACGTGTAATTAAACTCTGGAATTCGTTGCCGGAGAATGTGGTGAAGGTGGTTAGCTTGGCAGAGTTTAAAAAGGGGTTGGACGGTTTCCTAAAGGACAAGTCCATAAACCGCTACTAAACAGACTTGGAAAAATCCAAAATCCCAGGAATAACATGTATAGAATGTTTGTACGTTTGGGAAGCTCACCAGGTGCCCTTGGCCTGGATTGGCTGCTGTCGTGGACAGGATGCTGGGCTCGATGGACCTTTGGTCTTTTCCCAGTATGGCATTACTTATGTACTTATGAGTATGTAAACATAATCATTACACGGAGATGTATTTTGCATCTAACCACTTAGAGAAAAAAAAGGGGGGGGTTGATCGCATTGACTAGTAAACATCCCTGGCAGGTACAACATATAGTAAGGGATAAAGGAGGACGCTATATAATATTAAATGTACAACTGGGTAGCGAGACTTTGACCTTGGTGAACATATATGCCCCAAATGAGAAGCAAGGAAACGTCTATGTGGCACTCTCAGATCGATTGGGTCACTATATAGACGGGGAGCTGCTGATTGGGGGGGATTTCAATTTAACATTAAATCCACAGATGGATAATACAACACAAGGGGTTAGATATGCTCGGGCGGATAGAGCAAAGCTCCATAAGTTCCTGAGCACATGGCAAATGATAGATTTATGGCGACACTATTACCCAGTCAATCGTGAATATACATATTATTCGGCCGTACATGGCTCACACTCACGAATAGATTTATGGTTGGGGGGACAATCTTTGCTTCAACGGATACAGCACATACAAATACAGAATAGGACATGGTCTGATCATGCACTGTTAATCTTAAAATTAGAATGTACATCAGCTAATGTTAGGCGTCCGCTATGGCGAATGGATGATAGTTTGCTAGCTGACCCGACTATTCGACATACCATAGAAGAAGAGATAAAGGACTTTGTTATAAATAATGATACAGAAGAGGTAGATGACCTGATCCTATGGGAGAGCTTGAAAACAGTTATACGTGGACAGATCATATCTCCAGATATATAGAAATAGGAAAAAAAAGGAAAAAATGCAACAATTGCATGAGGACCTAGCTAAGCTTCAGCAGGAGGCAATTAATCAGCAGCAACAGCAAATTTTAGAAAGGCAAGGGCACCAAATCCGGATGGAGCTTAGAGAGCTACAATTAGCTGAGGTGGCAGAGCACCTTCAAAAGGTGAATCAGCAATATTTTGAATTTGGAAATAAAGCCTCAAGATTGTTAGCACATAAATTAAAGAATAATAGAACCAAGAATTATATACAGGTGATAGAGGAGAATGTGGGACAACGATTGGATACGACAGACGAGATCAGCAGAGCGTTTAAGCGCTTTTATGAGCACTTATATGCGGAAGACACAAACCCGAGTGGGCAGAACATAGGGGATTATTTGAAAGAGGTGGAGCTTCCACAACTAACATCATCAGACAATGATAAGCTCTCCCGGCCCATCACAGTAGATGAAGTACATTGGGCCATTAAACCACTTCCTAATGGGAAGGCGCCCGGGCCTGATGGATACACAAATAAATATTATAAAAGCTTTGGAAAAATCTTGGCACCCCTACTGACTAGAGCAATTAATGAAATTGAACACAAGGACTTACCCTACTCGTGGAGGTTGGCTCACATAAGTGTCATTTTGAAACCGGGGAAGGATCCGAAGCGGTGTGGATCCTACCGCCCAATATCATTGCTAGATACGGATTATAAAATATAGACTAAGATACTTACTAGGCGCCTACAGACGCATATGCCTCAATTGATCGGTGATGATCAGACCGGGTTTATAGAGGGTAGGCAAACCTTTGATAACATCAGAAGAGCCATACATATCATAGAAGAAGTTAATAGCACACAACAGCCAACGCTCCTTCTCTCCTTAGACGCAGAGAAGGCATTCGCTAGAGTGCATTGGCTTTATATGTTTGAGGTACTTAAGAAAATAGGAATATCAGGCCGATTTATAACTTGGTTACAACGCCTATATGATCAGCCTCTAGCAGCGCTGCGTGTCAATGGAGAACGTTCAGATGTGTTCCATTTAGAGAGGGGGACGCGACAGGGATGTGCCTTGTCGCCCTTATTATTCGCCTTAACATTGGAACCCCTGGCCCAGATAATCAGATCGCAGCCTAATATACATGGTATCAAAATAGGACAAAGAGAACACAAAATCATGCTATTTGCAGACGATATATTGCTAACAGTGACGGAGCCCCAGCAATCACTGGAGGGTATAGAGCACTGTATACAACAATTTGGGATAGTTTTGGGCTTCCTCACCCACCCTTCTCCGCACTCTCTTGCTCCTTCTCCTGCTATCCGCGGGCGACATCAATCCCAACCCAGGTCCCCCACACCTGTCCTCGTCCTCATCTCATCTATGCAAACGATCCCGCGATATCTCCAATCTCATCCCTATTCCCCTCCTCCCCCCCCTCCCTCCCGCCCCTTCTCGTGTGCCCTGTGGAACGCCCACTCAATCTGCAACAAACTTCCCTTTACCCATGATCTCTTCATCTCCCATTCCCTTCATCTGCTCGCCCTAACTGAAACCTGGCTCACCCCGGACAACTCTGCCTCAATCGCAGCCCTATGCCACGGAGGTTATCTTTTCTCCCATTCGCCCCGCCCAGTCGGCCGCGGTGGCGGCGTCGGACTACTACTTTCGCCCGCCTGCAGCTTCCAACCTCTCCACCTACCTCAGTCTCACAGCTTCTCATCCTTTGAAGTTCACTCCATCCGTCTATTCCACCCACTGCCACTCAGAGTTGCAGTCATTTACCGCCCCCCTGATAAATCCCTCCCATCCTTCCTTACCGACTTCGATGCCTGGCTCTCCGTCTTTCTTGAGCCCACATCCCCATCCCTCATTCTCGGTGACTTCAACATCCACACTGATAACCCTTCCAATTCATATGTTGCTCAGTTCCTCACTCTTACCTCCTCCTTCAACCTCCAACTGAGCCCCACCACCCCTACTCACAAATCTGGCCACTGTCTTGATCTCATCCTCTCTTCTACTTGCTCATCCTCCACTTTCTGCGTTTCACCTCTTCCTCTCTCCGACCACCACCTTATCACATTCACACTTCAGCACCCTCCCCCTCACTCTCGCCCAACACTAACTACTACGTCCAGAAATCTCCAGGCTGTTGACCCCTCCACCTTATCCTCTACTATCTCTGATCTCCTCCCTTCCATCTTGTCCTCCACATCCGTTGACAAAGCTGTCTCCACTTACAATGTCACTCTTTCCTCTGCTCTAGACACCCTTGCACCGTCCACCTCCCGGCCCACAAGACGTACCAATCCCCAGCCCTGGCTGACCCCTTGCACCCGATACCTTCGCTCCTGCGCCCGTTCAGCTGAACGCCTCTGGAGGAAATCTCGCACCCTTACTGACTTCATTCACTTCAAATTCATGCTATCCTTCCAATCCTCCCTATTCCTCGCTAAGCAGGACTATTATATCCAATTGACCAATTCCCTTAGCTCTAACCCTCGTCGTCTATTCGCCACCCTCAACTCCCTCCTCAAAGTGCCCTCTGCTCCCACCCCCCCTTCACTCTCTCCTCAATCTCTAGCCCACTACTTCCGTGACAAGGTCCAGAAGATCAACCTCGAATTCACCACCACTCCCTCTCCTCCTCTTCAGCCTATATCTCACTCTTTCATCCAACCTACCCAGGCCTCCTTCTCCTCCTTTCCTGCTATCACCGAAGAGGAAATCGCCCATCTCCTCTCCTCCTCGAAAGCCACCACTTGTTCCTCTGACCCCATCCCCACTAACCTACTCAACACCATCACTCCTACCATCACCCCCACCATCTGTCATATCCTTAACCTCTCTCTCTCCACTGCATCTGTCCCGGACACCTTCAAGCATGCTGTGGTCACTCCACTCCTCAAAAAAACCATCACTTGACCCTACCTGTCCCTCCAACTACCGCCCCATTTCCCTCCTACCCTTCCTCTCCAAGATACTTGAACGCGCCGTCCACAGCCGCTGTATTGATTTTCTCTCCTCTCATGCCATCCTCGATCCGCTCCAATCCGGCTTTCGCCCCCTACACTCAACAGAAACGGCACTATCTAAAGTCTGCAATGACCTATTCCTCGCCAAATCCAAAGGTCACTACTCCATCCTCATCCTCCTCGACCTCTCCGCCACTTTTGACACTGTCAATCACAACCTACTTCTTGACACACTGTCCTCTCTTGGGTTCCAGGGCTCTGTCCTCTCCTGGTTCTCCTCTTATCTCTCCCATCGTACCTTCAGAGTACACTCTCATGGTTCGTCCTCCTCCCCTCCCGCTCTCTGTTGGAGTTCCTCAGGGATCTGTCCTTGGGCCCCTTCTTTTTTCAATCTACACCTCTTCCTTAGGCTCCCTGATTTCTTCTCATGGTTTCCACTATCATCTTTATGCTGACGACACCCAGCTTTATCTCTCCACACCAGAAATCACTGCGGATACCCAGGCCAAAGTCTCGGCCTGCTTGTCTGACATTGCTGCCTGGATGTCCAACCACCACCTGAAACTGAATATGTCTAAGACTGAACTTATTGTCTTCCCACCCAAACCCACTTCCCCTCTCCCTTCACTCTCTATCTCAGTTGAGAACACCCTCATCGTCCCCGTCTCATCTGCCCGCAACCTCGGTGTCATCTTCGACTCCTCCCTCTCCTTTTCTGCGCACATCCAGCAGATAGCCAAGACCTGTCGCTTCTTCCTCTATAACATCAGCAAAATTCGCCCCTTCCTCTCCGAGCACACCACCTGAACTATCATCCACTCTCATTACCTCTCGCCTTGACTACTGCAACCTACTTCTGACCGGCCTCCCACGTAGCCATCTAATCCCCCTTCAGTCTATCCAGAACTCTGCCGCACGTCTTATCTTCCGCCTTAACCGATATACTCATATCACCCCTCTCCTCAAGTCACTTCACTGGCTCCCAATCAGATACCGCATACAGTTCAAGCTTCTCTTACTCACCTACAAATGCACTCGATCTGTGGCCCCTCCGTACCTCTCTACCCTCATCTCCCCTTACGTCCCTACCCGTAACCTCCGCTCTCAAGACAAATCCCTCCTTTCAGTACCCTTCTCCACCACCTCCAACTCCAGGCTCCGTCCCTTCTATCTCGCCTCACCCCATGCCTGGAACAAACTCCCTGAGCCCATACGCCGTGCCCCCTCCCTACCCATCTTCAAATCAATGCTCAAAGCCCACCTCTTCAATGTCGCCTTCGGCTCCTAATCACTACACCTCTTCTCAGAAAACTTATCTACCCCAACTTGACATTTCGTCCTTTAGATTGTAAGCTCTTCCGAGCAGGGACCGTCCTTAATTGTTAATTTGTACAGCGCTGCATAACCCTAGTAGCGCTCTAGAAATGTTAAGTAGTAGTAGTAACATGGCTAAGTCTGAACTTATGGGGATACACGTGGAGGGTGACAATATCAGACAGATACAACGCCAGTTCCCCTTTAGTTGGACCACAAAACATCTGAGATATTTGGGAGTTAACCTCACCCCTAGGACGCAGGACTTATTTAAGGCCAACTTTCCTTCCAAAATGCGGGAGCTATTTCAGGAGTTAGACAGATGGGAAGGGCTCGAACTATCCTGGATGGGGAGGATACAAGCTATCAAAATGATGATATTGCCTAAACGTTTGTACTTATTCCTAGCTCTGCCACTCCCAATACCATACAAATTCTTTAGGCAACTAAAGCGTAAAACATTTGCATTCATCTGGCGTCATAAGCCACCACGAGTTCAAGCTGAGATGCTATACGTGCCTAAGAGGAAAGGGGGAATGGGAGTACCAAATTTCTTCCACTATTTTCAGGCAGCACAGCTACGGGTGCTAGCGTCTTGGGTCAGGGATGTTAAAAAACCATGGTTACAAATTGAAAAGCACTGGGTAGGGCTTACTCAACCAGCTATGCTCTTATGGTTGCCCAGAAAGCGTATATGAGCAATGGCACAACTTTTGCCAGTGGCCTTGCAATTCCCCTTACTAACATGGAGTGCAGTTCGACAGCGGTTCTGCCCTAATAGACAATATTTTTGTAAAATGTACATATGGGGTGCACCAGACTTCGGATGGGAAGAAGGGGATAAAATCTATAAACAATGGGAGCAGAGAGGACTGAAACACTTAGGGCAACTGTGGGAAGAGGGAACAATGTGCTCATATGAGAAGATACAGGAGGAATTTGATATCCCACCACATCATATCATGTATTTTGCGAGGGTGCGAGACTATATCACTAGGAAAGCTAAGAAAGAGTTGCAACATGAAGAGACGGAGATAGAACGGGCGGTAGGAGGGGGAGATAGTCGGAAAAGTATTACACGACTATATGCAGCCCTGCAGTCACTCAAAAACCCACTTGCACACTATACACGAAAGTAGGACAAGGATATGGGGATCAATCATGACCACTCAAAATGGGAGCGAGCACTAGGCTCGCTACTGAGAGGTTCTGTAAGTAGTGCCATGATAGAGAGTGGTTACAAGATATTATATCGCTGGTATTACACTCCAGATAGAATAGCAAAGATGATACCGGGGGTATCCAATCGATGCTGGAGAGGCTGTTTAGAGGTGGGAGATATGCTCCACATATGGTGGTCATGCCCAAAAATCAAAACTTACTGGGAAGAAATTCATAGAACAATTGAACAAATGATAGATAGAACCTTCCCATTGACGATAGAACAATGTTTACTACACTTTAGACCACAGGGATTGCCACTACCATTATTTCAATTGGCCACCACATTCCTGGTGGCAAGTAAGATAAATGTGGCGGCAGCATGGAGAAATCTGGTGGCCCCGCCAACGATAAAGGTGATACGTAAAATGGACTACTTCTACCAGATGTCGAAATTGACAGCGATTCGAAATGGACAAATGAGCCGATTCGTATGGGACCAATACAAAGCATGGAGAGCACAGGCTGGGATAGAGCTTGATGCTCCTCAGCTAATAGTGCCTCGGATGTGAAGACCAAGGACTATGAGAGAAACATACTCCAGATTGATAGAGACTCTAACTATAACTAACCAGGATAACTGTGTTATAATAATGAACAGCGAGGAACTCCTTTAAAGGGAGATAGGGAGGGGGGGAACAAGACGGGGTTGCAAGAAGTTCAGGTTATTAGACAGCTTGAATGTTAAATGTTGGATATGATGATTGTATTATGTTAAGTATTTGGCTTTTTGATGCTATGCTGTTTTAATTCAAAGCATATATAAATAAAAAATTAAAAAAAAAAATTTCAATGCAAAGTGATGCACTTAGGGAGTAGAAATCCACAGGAGACGTATGTGTTAGGCGGTGAGAGTCTGATATGTACGGACGGGGAGAGGGATCTTGGGGTGATAGTATCTGAAGATTTGAAGGCGACAAAGCAGTGGCCGTAGCTAGAAGGTTGCTAGGCTGTATAGAGAGAGGTGTGACCAGCAGAAGAAAGGGGGTGTTGATGCCCCTGTATAAGTCGTTGGTGAGGCCCCACCTGGAGTATTGTGTTCAGTTTTGGAGGCTGTATCTTGCTAAGGATGTAAAAAGAATTGAAGCGGTGCAAAGAAAAGCTACGAGAATGGTATGGGATTTGTGTTACAAGACGTATTGTGAGGAGCAAAGGAACTACAAAGCCCAGAAGGCAGTGCAGCACCAGAGAAATTCGGAACTAAGAAACTACAAAGCCCAGAAGGCAGTGCAACATCCGAGAAACCAGGAACTAAGAAACTACAAGGCCCAGGAGGCAGTGCAGCAACAGCAGAGGGATCAGGTGAAGGGAGAGGATTCTATGCAAGAAAGGGAGGAGCCGGGGGTTGATTGGGAAATGGAATCAGATGTGGGAGGGGAGGGGTCCCTAGATCGAGAGGAAGTGGTGGAGAGAATGGAACTGGAGGAGGTGGAAGAAGGAGAGAATGAGGAGGAAATGGAAGTACTGGTGGAGGGCTCTTAACTACTACTACTACTACTATTTAGCATTTCTATAGCGCTACAAGGCGTACGCAGCGCTGCACAAACAAAGTGAGTTATGAACTTAACAAGAGAGTGCGAATGAAGACTTGGTGGGTCATTAGGTCTAAGAGGGAGAAAGTGATTTAGACCACATTGCTATTAAGCTGAACTGTATTGAAAGCAGTGCTAAGCTGTACCGTGATTAAAAGTTGGACTATACCGGGTAAAGGTCTGGAAAGGCTTAAAGAAGAATAGATGTATTAAGGAGATAATAAAGCACTTCTAGTGAATCTCCTGTTTTCCTGAGACACTGATTGCAGACCTTTAACCCTGGGAGTGGATGGTGTGCGATGCTGAAAAGGAAGAGACTGTGAAGGAGTGGTGAGGATACAGCGAGTGATCTTGACAGTATGAGGAGAGACTTGCTGACCTGAATATGTATAGCCTGGAGGAGAGGAGAAACGGGTGATATGATACAGACGTTCAAATATTTGAAAGGTATTAATCCGCAAAGGAACCTTTTCCGGAGATGGGAAGGCGGCAGAACTAGAGGACATTAAATGAGATTGAAGGGGGGCAGACTGAAGAAAAATGTCGGGAAGTATTTTTTCACAGAGAGAGGGGTGGATACTTGAAATGCCCTCCCGCGGGAGGTGGTGGAGAGGAAAATGGTAACGGAATTCAAACATGAGTGGGATAAACATAAAGGAATCCTGCTCAGAAGGAAGGGATCCCCAGAAGCTTAGCGTAGATTGGGTGGCAGAGCCGGAGGTGGGGCTAGTGCTGGGCAGACTTCTATGGTTTGTGCCCTGAAAATGGCAGATACAAATCAAGGTCCGGTATACACATAAAGTAGCACATATGAGTTTATCTTGTTGGGCAGACTGGATCGTACTATGTTACTATCCAGCTCATTTTCGAACAAGAAGGCGGGCCATCTTCCGACACAAATCGGGAGATGGCCGGCGATCTCTCAAGTATGGCCAAATCGGCATAATCGAAAGCCAATTTTGGCGAGTTTCAACTGCAGTCCGTCACGGAGCCGACCAAAATGTAAGGGGGCGTGTCGTAGGCGTAGTGAAGGCGGGACGGGGCATGGTTAAGAGATGGGCCACCTTCGCCCGATAATGGAAAAAAGAAGGCTGGCCTTGACGAGCATTTGGCCAGTTTGACTTGGTCCATTTATTTTTAGTACCAAGCCTCAAAAAGGTGCCCCAACTCACCAGATGACCACTGGAGGGAATCAGGGATGACCTCCCAGTACTCCCCCAGTGGTCACCAACCCCCTCCCACCCTAAAAAAAAAAAAAAGAACATTTTTTGCCAGCCTCAAATGACATACCCAGCTCCCTGACAGCAGTATGCAGGTCCCTGGAGCAGTTTTAGGGGGTACTGCAGTGCACTTCAGGCAGGCAGACCCAGGCTCACCCCCCCACACCTGTTACACTTGCGGTGGTAAATGGAAGCCCTCCAAAACCCACCCGAAACCCACTGTACCCACATGTAGGTGCCCCCCTTCGACCATAAGGGCTGTGGTAGTGGTGTACAGTTGTGGGGAGTGGGTTTTGTGGGGGGGCTCAGCACCCAAGGGAAGGGAGCTATGTACCTGGGAGCAATTACTGAAGTCCACTGCAGTGCCCCCTAGGGTGCTCGGTTGGTGTCCTGGCATGTGAGGGGGGCCAGTGCACTAAGAATGCTGGCTTCTCCCATGACCACATGCCTTGGATTTGGCTGGGTTTCAGATGGCTGGCATCGGTTTCCATTATCGGCGAAAACCGATGCCGGCCATCTCAAACCCAGCCAAATCCAAGGCATTTGGCCGACCCCATCCATATTATCCAAACGAAAGATGGCCGGCCATCTTTTTCGATAATACGATCTGTTTCGCAAATTCCCTGGCCGGCCCGAGAGATGGCCAGCCATCTCTGAGGCCGGCGATGTTCGGTTATGCCCCTCCACGTTACTGTGTGTCAGATAAACACAGGTAACAGCATAATTTGTACGTGTGGTTATGGCTGTAAGGTGTTTACAGAAATGTTTCCTTACTATAGAACTGTTTGATATCAAAGATACCGTCAAAATGATCATGATGGAACAGCTGACAGTTGCTTGTTTTAAAAAGACACCAGCCATTTCTATTTATACGATGTAGGACTCATATGTTGTGGTCCATCTAGCCCAGTATCCTGTTTCCAACAGTGGCCAAGCCAGGACACAAATACCTGGCAGAAACCCAAATAGTGGCAACATTGCGTGCTACCAATCTTAGGGCAAGCAGTAGCTTCCCCATGTCTGTCTCAATAGCAGACCATGGACTTTTCCTCCAGGAACTTGTCCAAACTCTTTTTAAACCCAGATATGCTAACCACCGTTACCACATCCTCCGGCAAAGAGTTCCACAGCTTAATTATTCGTTGAGTGAACAAAATATTTCCTTCTATTTGTTTTAAAAGTATTTAAACGTAACTCACTTGAGCGTCCCCTAGTCTTTGTACTTTTGGAACGAGTAAAAAAATCGATTCAGTTCTACTCATTCTACACCACTCAGGATTTTGTAGACCTCAGTCATATCTCTCCTCCTCCGTCTCTTTAGCTATACCTCATACGAGAGGAGTTCCATACCCTTTCATTTTGGTCACTCTTCTTTGAAGCTTTTTACATTCCGCTCTATCTTTTTTGTGATATGGCAAGCAGAACAATGCAATACTCAAGGTGAGGTTGCACCTTGGAGCGATACAGAGGCATTATAGAATTTTTGGTGTTATTTACCATCCCTTTCTTAATAATTCCTAGAATCCTGTTTGCTTTTTTGGCTGCTGCCTCACACTGGACAGAAGATTTCAGTATATTATCTACAATAACACCTAGATCTTTTTCTTGAATGCAGACTCCCAAGGTGGACCCTAGCATCAGGTAACTATAATTAGGATTATTCTTCCAAATGTGCATCACTTTGCATTTGTGTACATTAAATTTCATCTGCCATTTGGACACCCAGTCTTCCAATCTCCTAAGGGCTTCCTGCAATTTTTCACAGTCCGCACGTGTTTTAACAACCTTGAATAGTTTTGTTTCATCTGCAAATGTAATCAACTCACTCATTCCGATTTCCAGTTAGAGGTGGTATATAACTTTTTAAAAATAAATAAGTGTATAAATATGTTAAATAGCACCAGTCCCAGTACTGATCAATTTTGTTGTGCTTATATTAACAAAATAAAGTTGGTCTGAGTAACTTGGTGAGGTTCTAGTCCATAAACTCTATATATCTCACTGGTTCACGGTCCACTGTAACATTTTCAGACACTTTGTCTATAACAGAATCACTACCGGGCTCATTCTCGCTGTTGGTGGTGTCCATGTCCGAAGATCCGCTCTGTGCTCTGGTATCACCGCGCTCCCTCTTTCTCCCTCTTGTGCTCCCCAGTCATTTTTCCAAATGATTGGATTCATCTCTAGGGGGCACCACTTGACAGTGATTGCACTGTGTTGGGTGCCCAGGAGTCGATGTTTCACCAGCCGTCTCTTTTTCATGAACATCATCAAAGCCTATCATTCACAAGTGGGGAGGGTTCATCAAGATGGCCACCGACAAGATGGCTGTCAACATCGCAACGTATGGACACCACGTGGAATGCAGATATAATTGCCATTTTGTAAGTCTGTCAAGAGCTGTGAGAAAAGATGCGGCATCAAAATAGGATGCAAAACCTGTTCTTTTAAAAACATAAATGCTTACTTTTATGGCTTGCTCTGATTATGGTGTCCCTTTGAACAGTAGGGGTGATCGGTGGTCTCAGTGCTGCTGTTCATGTTCTGTCCTTTTTTTCTTGATGCTATGGTTGGGTTCGTCTCTAGGTTTGGTGTATGATTGCGAGGGATGCACAGCTGTCGATCCACCAGCTGTCTCTTTTTCTTGATCTGTGGGATAAAACTAACAAACACATGGCCTATTGCCACCTGGGAAGAGGGTTTGTGTTTATCTTGTTGGGCAGACTGGATGGACCGCAGAGGTCTTTATCTGCCGTCATTTACTATGTTACTATCGGGGGCATTTTCAAAAGAGAAGGGCGCCCATCTTCCAACACAACTCGGGAGATGGGCTTCCTTCTCTCAGGGTTGCCCAAATCAGAATAATGTATAAATATGTTAAATAGCACCAGTCCCAGTACTGATCAATTTTGTTGTGCTTATATTAACAAAATAAAGTTGGTCTGAGTAACTTCGTGAGAGGAGAGGAAAAGGAGAGGGAGGAGTCAATGACGACTCCGAGGTTGCGGGCAGATGAGACGGGGAGGATGAGGATGTTATCAACTGAGATAGAAAGTGGAGGAAGAGGAGAAGTGGGTTTTGGTGGGCAGACGATGAGCTCGGTCTTGGACATGTTCAGTTTCAGGTGGCGGTTGGACATCCAGGCAGCAATGTCGGATAAGCAGGCTGATACCTTTGCCTGGGTCTCCGCAGTGATGTCTGGTGTGGAGAGATACAGCTGGGTGTCATCAGCATAGAGATGATACTGGAAGCCATGAGATGAGATCAGTGAGCCCAGGGAAGAGGTGTAGATTGAGAAGAGAAGGGGTCCAAGGACAGATCCCTGGGAAACACCAACAGATAGCGGGATGGGGGTGGAGGAGGATGCATGAGAGTGAACTCTGAAGGTGCGGTGGGAGAGATAGGAGGAGAACCAGGAGAGGACAGAGCCCTGGAACCCAAATGAGGACAGTGTGGCAAGAAGTAAATCATGATTGACAGTGTCAAAAGCGGCAGATAGATCGAGGAGGATGAGGATGGAGTAGTGGCCTCTGGATTTGGCAAGGAACAGGTCATTACAGACTTTAGAGAGTGCTGTTTCTGTCGAGTGTAGAGGGTGAAAACCGAATTGAAGTGGATCGAGGATGGCATGAGAGGAGAGAAAATCAAGGCAGCGGCTGTGAATGGCGTGCTCAAGTATTTTAGAGAGGAAGGGTAGGAGGGAGATGGGGCCGTAGTTGGAGGGACAGGTAGGGTCAAGTGATGGTTTTTTGAGGAGAGGTGTGACTACGGCGTGCTTGAAGGTGTCAGGGACAGTTGCAGTGGAGAGAGGTTGAGGATATGACAGATGGAGGGGGTGACAGTATGAGAGATGATGTTAGGTAAGTTGGTGGGGATGGGATCAGAAGAGCAGGTGGTGCATTTCGAGGAGGAAAGAAGGCGAGCGGTTTCCTCCTTGGTGATGTCAGGAAAGGAGGAGAAGGAGGCCTGGGTTGATTGGTTGAGGGAGAGGGTTGAAGGGTGAAGAGGAGGAGATGGCTTGGTAGTGAACTCAAGGTTGATCTTTTGCACCTTGTCGCGGAAGTAATCGGCCAGTGATTGAGGGGAGAGTGAGGGGGGGTAGGGGCGGAGGGCACTTTGAGGAGGGAGTTAAGGGTGGCGAAGAGACGACGGGGGTTGGAGCTGAGAGAATTGGTCAGTTGGGTGTAATAGTCCTGTTTGGCAAGGAATAGGGAGGAGTGGAGGGAGGATAGCATGAATTTGTAGTGAAGGAAATCTGAGTGGGTGCGAGATTTCCTCCAGAGGCGTTCGGCAGATCGGGTGCAAGAACGAAGGTAACGGATGCAAGGGGTCAGCCATGGCTGGGGAATAGTACGCTTAGTGGGACGGGAGGTGGATGGTGCGAGGGTGTCCAGAGCAGAGGAGAGAGTGGCATTGTAAGCTTAGATAAGTTAAGCACCGACCAAAATTTTGAGGGGAAGACATTGTTTCTTTACATCCTGTGGCAGTGCAGTGCAATTATGGACTCAATTCAAAGACAGACAAGAGCAAAGTAGGACAAGTCGTATATGTCAGCATTCACATTTCTCATTGAGAGCATAATACTCCTAAAATGTTCTCCAAACTGTGAATAACTAACTTGATCACTTTGCTTTTAAGTGGGAAGGTTCTGCATGCACAAAATAATATTTCGCACCATCTTCCAGCATTTGGCAGCTAACAACATTGGCCTTAGGAAAAATGTTGTTTCCTCACTATCCCATTAAGCCAGTGGGTCTCGGCCCGGTCTTTGGGACACACTAAGCCAGTCAGGTTTTTAGGATATCCATAAACAATATGCATACACAGGGATAAATACTTTTCAAAATAGCTGTAACTCTCACTGTGCAAGACTACAAAATCTCTGACAACTATTGCGGATTTACAATTTATAAGAGAGAAATATTTGAACACTAGTTGTCAGAGATTTTGTAGTCTTAATGCATGGTTTATTAAAAACTAGTAAATAAAGCCGGTTTCTGACACAAATGAAACGGGCGCTAGCAAGGTTTTCCTCGGAGTGTGTATGTTTGGGAGAGTGTATGTGAGAGTGACTGTGTGAGAGAGAGTGTGTGTGTGTGAGAGAGAGAGAGAGAGTGAGTCTGGGTGTGAGTGTGTATGTGAGAGAGTGTGTGTGTGAGAATGAGAGTGTGTGCAAGTGTGTATGTGAGACACAGTGTGAGAGAGAGTGTGTGTGGGCGAGAGAGAGAGTAACTTCGTGAGAGATTCACAGATTCTCTGTGAGAGTGAGTGTATGAGACCAAGCGAGTGTGTGAGTGACTGTGTGGTACATTGAGAGTGAATGTGATACAGTGTGAGACAGAGTGTGTTAGAGTGAGAGTCAGAAAGACATTGTATATGAGAGAGAGAGTGTGAGCCTTGCCCTCCCAATCCATTCCCATCTGTCCCCTGCCCCCTCCATTCATCCTTTTCCAGCAATTCCCCTCTCTCCCTGAGCCCTGCCCTCCCAATCCATGCCCATCCATGCTCCTCTGTCACCTGCCCCCTCCATTCATCCCTATCCAGCAATTCCCCTCTCTCCCTGAGCCCTGCCCTGCAATCCATATCCATCCATGCCCATCTGTCCCCTCCATTCATCCCTATCCAGCAATTCCCCTCTCTCCCTGAGCCCTGCCCTCCCAATCCATGCCCATCCATGCTCCTCTGTCACCTGCCCCCTCCATTCATCCCTATCCAGCAATTCCCCTCTCTCCCTGAGCCCTGCCCTGCAATCCATATCCATCCATGCCCATCTGTCCCATCCATTCATCCCTATCCAGCAATTCCCCTCTCTCCCTGAGCCCTGCCCTCCCAATCCATGCCCATCCATGCTCCTCTGTCACCTGCCCCCTCCATTCATCCCTATCCAGCAATTCCCCTCTCTCCCTGAGCCCTGTCCTGCAATCCATATCCATCCATGCCCATCTGTCCCCTCCATTCATCCCTATCCAGCAATTCCCCTCTCTCCCTGAGCCCTGCCCTCCCAATCCATGCCCATCCATGCTCCTCTGTCCCCTGCCCCCTCCATTCATCCCTTTCCAGCAATTCCCCTCTCTCCCTGAGCCCTGCCATCCCAATCCATGCCCATCCATGCTCCTCTGTCCCCTGCCCCCTCCATTCATCCCTTTCCAGCAATTCCCCTCTCTCCCTTCCATGACCCCCCCTCGCATCCATGCTCCTCTCTCTCCCATGTCCCAGCCTGGCCCGCCCTCTTCTTCCCCCCCCCCCTTTGCATCCATGCCCCCCCCTTCGCATCCATGCTGTCGTTTCTCCCCTGCCCTCCCGCTCCCATTGTTCAACTTTACTGCCCACCTTCTTCTCTCTCCCCAACATCCCTTTTTTTTTCTTTTTAAATTTACCTCGGTGGCGTCAAGGATGATGTCAGAAGAAGGCGGAACACAGCGAAGGGAAGGCTAGAGACGTCGGGAGCGCCACCTCCTTCCCTGACGCTGCGCTTTGTTTGTTTTTTTTTCCGCCCTCGACGTCATGACGTTTGCCCTCGACGTCATGACGTTTGACGCGAGGGCGGGGCAGAGATGGCTGGCAGCCTGGCTGGCTTCACACCATGAATCCACGAACCCTACAGGGAGTGTTTGAGTGGCTTCAGAACGTTGTCTTCAGAACGTTCACGGTGCGTTTTATTATATTAGATTTTCTATACAGAGAAGGGTGACGAAAATGATAAAGGGGATGGGACAACTTCCCTATAACAATAAGGAATGACAACTTGGATAGAGCAGCTGATAGATTTGGCTGCTTTGTTTTGGGTGAACTGGGGTGACGACTGTGCTGAGGAGAGGGAAAGGGAGTCTAACCTAATTGGGTTCAGCTTTTTGACGTCATTGTGTTCCTGAGGGGAGGGAGAAGGAGGGCTGTGGTGGTGCTGCATAGGAGAGATGAATAGGGGTCTTGCAAGGAGAACTGCAGCTGGAGTGAGTGATGGACCTGGGGAGGCAAAAGACAGGAGGGAATTTCAGGCTTTAGGATGGGGATTATTCTTTGCAAAAACACTACAATATGCACAATATGCACACTCACACTCACAGACACATGCAATGTCAGACTTGCAAACACTCACACACAGTGTCAGAGGGGCGGGATTTTGTCCTCCACTATCCTTCCTCAGGAGTCTTTTGACCAATCAATGCAAGGGGAATAAGATATGCACACTCACACAGACACATGCAATGTCAGACTAAACACACACACTCATTTCTGTTACTGTCCTGGAAACTGTTTTCTCTGCAGCATCTGAGTGAAACATCCGGCCACAGGTGGCAGCAGCTGATGTGTCTCAAGATAAAGAGGGAGTTGGTGCTGCAGCCCAGGAAGAGACTCTATGATGTCACTCACAAGGAGGTTAGATTGAGGACAAGGAGGTTAGATTGAGAACACAGCATGAGAGAGACTCTCTGATGTCACTCACAAGGAGGTTAGATTGAGGACAAGGAGGTTAGATTGAGAACACAGCATGAGAGAGACTCTCTGATGTCACTCACAAGGAGGTTAGATTGAGGACAAGGAGGTTAGATTGAGAACACAGCATGAGAGAGACTCTATGATGTCACTCACAAGGAGCTTAGATTGAGAACACAGCATGACAGAGACTCTCTGATGTCACTCACAAGGAGGTTAGATTGAGAACACAGCATGAGAGAGACTCTCTGATGTCACTCACAAGGAGGTTAGATTGAGAACACAGCATGACAGAGACTCTCTGATGTCACTCACAAGGAGGTTAGATTGAGGACAAGGAGGTTAGATTGAGAACACAGCATGAGAGAGACTCTATGATGTCACTCACAAGGAGGTTAGATTGAGAACACAGCATGAGAGAGACTCTCTGATGTCACTCACAAGGAGCTTAGATTGAGGACAAGGAGGTTAGATTGAGAACACAGCATGAGAGAGACTCTCTGATGTCACTCACAAGGAGGTTAGATTGAGGACAAGGAGGTTAGATTGAGAACACAGCATGAGAGAGACTCTCTGATGTCACTCACAAGAAGGGTAGATTGAGGACAAGGAGGTTAGATTGAGAACACAGCATGAGAGAGACTCTATGATGTCACTCACAAGGAGCTTAGATTGAGGACAAGGAGGTTAGATTGAGAACACAGCATGAGAGAGACTCTCTGATGTCACTCACAAGGAGGTTAGATTGAGAACACAGCATGAGAGGGAGACCACGCCCCTTCCATTGATTGATGCAGGGGAGAGGAGGCTAAGATCCCGCCCTTCTGAAAACTTATGGTTTATTAAAATTTTTCTATACAGAGAAGGGTGACGAAAATGATAAAGGGGATGGGACAACTTCCCTATAACAATAAGGAATGACAACTTGGATAGAGCAGCTGATAGATTTGGCTGCTTTGTTTTGGGTGAACTGGGGTGACGACTGTGCTGAGGAGAGGGAAAGGGAGTCTAACCTAATTGTGTTCCTGAGGGGAGGGAGAAGGAGGGCTGTGGTGGTGCTGCATAGGAGAGATGAATAGGGGTCTTGCAAGGAGAACTGCAGCTGGAGTGAGTGATGGACCTGGGGAGGCAAAAGACAGGAGGGAATTTCAGGCTTTAGGATGGGGATCATTCTTTGCAAAAACACTACAATATGCACAATATGCACACTCACACTCACAGACACATGCAATGTCAGACTAAACACACACACACTCATTTCTGTTACTGTCCTGGAAACTGTTTTCTCTGCAGCATCTGAGTGAAACATCCGGCCACAGGTGGCAGCAGCTGATGTGTCTCAAGATAAAGAGGGAGTTGGTGCTGCAGCCCAGGAAGAGACTCTATGATGTCACTCACAAGGAGGTTAGATTGAGAACACAGCATGAGAGAGACTCTCTGATGTCACTCACAAGGAGGTTAGATTGAGGACAAGGAGGTTAGATTGAGAACACAGCATGAGAGAGACTCTCTGATGTCACTCACAAGAAGGGTAGATTGAGGACAAGGAGGTTAGATTGAGAACACAGCATGAGAGAGACTCTATGATGTCACTCACAAGGAGCTTAGATTGAGGACAAGGAGGTTAGATTGAGAACACAGCATGAGAGAGACTCTCTGATGTCACTCACAAGGAGGTTAGATTGAGGACAAGGAGGTTAGATTGAGAACACAGCATGAGAGAGACTCTCTGATGTCACTCACAAGGAGGTTAGATTGAGGACAAGGAGGTTAGATTGAGAACACAGCATGAGAGAGACTCTCTGATGTCACTCACAAGGAGGTTAGATTGAGGACAAGGAGGTTAGCTTGAGAACACAGCATGAGAGAGACTCTATGATGTCACTCACAAGGAGGTTAGATTGAGAACACAGCATGAGAGAGACTCTCTGATGTCACTCACAAGGAGGTTAGATTGAGAACACAGCATGAGAGGGAGACCACGCCCCTTCCATTGATTGATGCAGGGGAGAGGAGGCTAAGATCCCGCCCTTCTGAAAACTTATGGTTTATTAAAATTTTTCTATACAGAGAAGGGTGACGAAAATAATAAAGGGGATGGGACAACTTCCCTATAACAATAAGGAATGACAACTTGGATAGAGCAGCTGATAGATTTGGCTGCTTTGTTTTGGGTGAACTGGGGTGACGACTGTGCTGAGGAGAGGGAAAGGGAGTCTAACCTAATTGGTTTCAGCTTTTTCACGTCATTGTGTTCCTGAGGGGAGGGAGAATGAGGGCTGTGGTGGTGCTGCATAGGAGAGATGAATAGGGGTCTTGCAAGGAGTTAGAGGGAGAGAGAACTGCACCACGGTCTCAATCAGTGATGGCTGTATACAAACATCTATATACAAGAAACCCACAGACAGATGCAGCTACCTCCACAACTCCAGCTTCCATCCTTCACATACAAAAAGATCCATCATTTACAGCCAAGCCACAAGATACCACCGTATCTGCTCTGACCCAGGGGACAGAGACAGACACCTTAAAACCCTGACTGAATCCTTCAAACAGAAGGGCTACAACCCCAAAATAATCTCCAAGAATATTGCCTCCTCCCTCAAAACACCCAGGGAGAATCTGCTACAGTACAAAAAGAAAAAATCCACAGACAGAATCCCGCTTGTAGTGACATACAATCCAGAGCTGAAAAAACTGAGGAAAATCATAAGAGATCTACAACCTATACTCCAGGAGGATGAATTACTGAAAGAGATATTCCCATCCCCACCAGTACTGGCCTTCCGACAGCCACCCAATTTAAAACACAAGCTAATCAGAAGTAAACTTCCTTCACAGACTGAAAAGGAACAGAAGGGCACACTTCCCTGTAATTTATCCAGTTGCAAACTATGCCAAAATATTTCACAGGACCCCAAAGTCATCCACAAAGGAAAGATATTCAACATAAAGGGATCTTTCACTTGCTCATCTTCCAATGTGGTATATATCATTCAGTGTAAAAAATGTAACGAAGGATGCTATATTGGAGAAACAGGCCAGGTGCTTAAGACAAGATTCAATTTACATAGACATCACATGAACAATACTGGTGCCAGTAGGGCTCCCACCCCTGTTGGTTAGCATTTTACAGGACCAGGACACTGTACCAGTAACTTCACAGTGAGAATCCTGAAAGGTAACTTTAAAACCATACAAGAACATAAGACCTTTGAAGTCAGAATGATTGAATATTTTAACACCCAACAGAAAGGACTTAACAAGGATCTGGGGTTCTTAGCCCATTATAAACCATAAAGCTGTATGTCTCTGTTGATTACCCTCCCCTCACCTATCCACACCCATCCTGTTAGAATATCAATGATATGCTTTGATGTCCCCATGAATAACTCCAACCCACCCCCATCCTCCCACCCTGTCAGACTGTCATAGTAATGCTTGAATGTTTTCACTTATATACACTGTCAGCTAGCACATTTGCTTATTTCCGATCTGAGGAAGAAGGGCAACCTTCGAAAGCTAATCAAGAAATGTATTAAGTTATGTCCAATAAAAAAGTTATCATCTTATTTTCTTTTCCATGTTTTATTTTGTTTGATTTCTATTGATAACCTTAAGAGTGGACTAACACGGCTACCACACTCCTCTTCATTTGTTCAATGCACAGACTTCCTGTTTCAGAAGCAAGTGCTAAAGAAGCTGATCACTGGCATCCAGAGAAACCCATCCCTGCAGCCCAGGAGACATTCACAGAGGAGCCTGGACTGGAGCTGGAGAAGGGCAGGAGGATGGAGCAGGTAGGAGACTGGCAGGAGGTGGGCAGCAGGGGATGCAGTGCCAGGCAATGCCACACACACACACAAGAAGAAATGAGCCTGGCACTGCTCAATCCATTCCCTGCTGTAGTCCCTCAGGCTCTTCTTCCTCATTCTCCTCCCCTCACACTGGCAGGAGGTGGGCTGCAGGGGATGCAGTGCCAGGCAATGCCACACACACAGAAGTAGAAATGACTACATCTCTCAGAGTGCACTGGGTCTGTCCCACATAGTAATGCATCCTAGGAAGGACTACAACTCCCAGAATGCACTATGACACTTGCACAGCAAGCCTATCTAGGAAGGACTACAACTCCCAGAGTGCAGTGTAACACTCCCACACAGTAAACCTTTCTAGGAAGGACTACAGCTCCCAGAGTGCACTCTGACCCTCCCACACAGTAATCCCTCCTAGGAAGGACTACAGCTCCCAGACTGCACTGTTACACTCTCACACAGTAATCCCTCCTCGGAAGGGCTACAGCTCCCAGAATGCACTATGACACTCTTGCACAGCAAGCCCATCTAGGAAGGACTACAGCTCCCAGAGTGCAGTGTAACACTCCCACACAGTAAACCTTTCTAGGAAGGACTACAGCTCCCAGAGTGCACTCTGACTCTCCCACACAGTAATCCCTCCTAGGAAGGACTACAGCTCCCAGAGTGCACTCTGACCCTCCCACACAGTAATCCCTCCTAGGAAGGACTACAGCTCCCAGAGTGCGATGTGACATTCTTACACTGTTATCTCTCCTAGGAAGGACTACAGCTCCCAGAGTGCACTCTGACCCTCCCACATAGTAATGCCTATCTAGGAAGGACTACAGCTCCCAGAGTGCAGTGTAACACTCCCACACAGTAATCCCTCCTAGGAAGGACTACAGCTCCCAGAGTGCACTTTGACACTCCTACACAGTAATCCCTCCTAGGAAGGACTACAGCTCCCAGAGTGCAGTGTAACACTCCCACACAGTAATCCCTCCTAGGAAGGACTACAGCTCCCAGAGTGCACTCTGACCCTCCCACACAGTAATCCCTCCTAGGAAGGACTACAGCTCCCAGAGTGCGATGTGACATTCTTACACTGTTATCTCTCCTAGGAAGGACTACAGCTCCCAGAGTGCACTCTGACCCTCCCACATAGTAATGCCTATCTAGGAAGGACTACAGCTCCCAGAGTGCAGTGTAACACTCCCACACAGTAATCCCTCCTAGGAAGGACTACAGCTCCCAGAGTGCGATGTGACACACCCACTCTGTCCTACACAAACTGAGTTTTCTTCTTCTGCCAGTCAGGGGTGAAAATGTGCAGCCCAGTTCACTAGCCTCTTCTGACTCCTCCTTGATCCTGTAAATGAATCATTAAATAACACAACATTAGCCCAGCCCTATTCTCATTTGCAAACCCTTCACAGGGCTTGAGGGAGGTCTCTCAGTCTCAGTCTCTCTTCCTTTGTTCAATGCACAGACTTCCTGTTTCAGAAGCAAGTGCTAAAGAAGCTGATCACTGGCATCCAGAGAAACCCATCCCTGCAGCCCAGGAGACATTCACAGAGGAGCCTGGACTGGAGCTGGAGAAGGGCAGGAGGATGGAGCAGGTAGGAGACTGGCAGGAGGTGGGCAGCAGGGGATGCAGTGCCAGGCAATGCCACACACACACAAGAAGAAATGAGCCTGGCACTGCTCAATCCATTCCCTGTAGCCCCTCAGGCTCTTCTTCCTCATTCTTCTCCTCCTGCTTTACCAGACGCTCTGCATCTTGACATTTCTTTACATTCTCCTTCCTCTCTCCCTGTCCCCTTCCCTTCTGGAGCTGGAGGTGTGGAGAAGGGCAGGAGAATGTTTTTTGGGGTTTGTGCTGAGCAGGTAGGAGGTGGGCAGCAGGGGATGCAGTGCCAGGCAATGCCACACACACACAAGTGAGCCTGGCACTGCACAATCCATTCCTGGGGCTCTTTATTCTCTGCAGCTTTTCTTCCTGATTCCCGCTTCATTTAATATGTAAAGTGCTTTGATTGTAGCCACAGAAAGGTCGTATATGAAATCTTGTCCCCTTCCCTTTTATGCAGTTTGTTTTCTTGTGGAACAGAAATGAATCGCTTGTTTATTCTTTCCCAAAATGCAAGGACTATGGGGCATCGCTGTGTTTTACTGTTTTGGGATCTTGCCAGCAGTGGCATACCTAGGGTAGTTGACACCCGGGGCTGGTCATTTTTAACAAGACTACATGTGTTACACCTTTTGTTGTCTATATTATTGAATGCCCTTGTCATCTGTACTATGTAGGGCGCACTACTAAGACATATGAAGGTGAGGCTAACAGAACATAAAAGCAGATTAACCAGAAAAACCATTGGTAGCAGATTTACGTTGGTTCATCATCGATCACGTCCCTATCTCAATGAAAAGAATGGATCGGGCTTCTGCATTGGCTAGACGCGAGCAGTGGTGGATTTTTACTTTACAGACAGTGAATCCTCAGGGTCTTAATGAAAACGTGGAATGGAACACCATAATTTGACCCAGAATGGTTTGCAGAGATGTATGGAGTATGATTCCCTGTTGGTGTCCAAGCATTTCTTTCGTATAAAGTTAGTTGCTTTCATGACGTCACTTCCGACCTTACCTGGAAGCGGATGCCTTATAAGCCACAGGGGAGAAGCAGGCATTAAGTCTTGCTGTGTTTTGTTGATTGTTTGAGGAAGAAAAGAATCATGCAGCCTTAACCCTTGTCCCTGAGGAAAGTAATTGAAACCCCGGAGTCGGGCATTGAGCCTGCCATGAGTGGGAAAGCACAGGGTACAAATGTAACAAAAATAAAAGATACTATTGGGGATTCTACATGGAATGTTGCTACTATTGGAGAGATTCTACATGGAATGTTACTACTATTGGAGAGATTCTACATGGAATGTTGCTACTATTGGAGAGATTCTACATGGAATGTTGCTACTATTGAGATTCTACATGGAATGTTGCTACTATTGGAGATTCTACATGGAATGTTGCTACTATTGAGATTCTACATGGAATGTTGCTACTATTGGAGAGATTCTACATGGAATGTTGCTACTATTGGGGATTCTACATGGAATGTTGCTACTATTGGGGATTCTACATGGAATGTTGCTACTATTGGAGATTCTACATGGAATGTTACTACTATTGGAGATTCTACATGGAATGTTGCTACTATTGGAGATTCTACATGGACTGTTGCTACTATTGGAGATTCTACATGGAATGTAGAATCTCAAATAGTAGCAACAGTGGAGGAGTGGCCTAGTGGTTAGGGTGGTGGACTTTGGTCCTTTTCCACTTCAGGCACAGGCAGCTCCTTGTGACTCTGGGCAAGTCACTTAACCCTCCATTGCCGCATTGAGCCTATCTCAATGAAAAGAATGCAATATATCGAGTCCCCTCCTCTTTCCAATTCTTGAAGGTCATAAGTACATAAGTAATGCCACACTGGGAAAAGACCAAGGGTCCATCGAGCCCAGCATCCTGTCCACGACAGCGCCCAATCCAGGCCAAGGGCACCTGGCAAGCTTCCCAAACGTACAAACATTCTATACATGTTCCATATCATCATACTGATCAATCCATAGACTAGTGGGTTGTGTCCATCTACCAGCAGGTGGAGATAGAGAGCAAACTTTTGCCTCCCTATATGTGGTCATGTGCTGCCGGAAACTCCTCAGTATGTTCTCTATCTCAGCAGGTGGTGGTCACACACAGCAGCAGCTCTGGCTAGGACTGCAAGCCTAATTCTTAGGTTTTGTTGAGTGCCTGGGGTTGAGGGCTCTTCTTGAGCAAGTGCAAACCTGGTGGTGCCAGGTCCCTCCTTTTCTCCCCCCTCCCACTGGCTCCGTTAAAAAAAAAAATTTAAACGTCCTTTAAGGGCGTTTATTTCAACGTTTATATCAGCGTTTATTGCAGCTGCTCAATGGGACACCAGTTCGTTACAGCTTGGAGCGAGAAGCAGGTAATTTTTACCTTTTGTAGCGGGCAGGGGGTTCCCCGATCGGTCTCCACGTGGCTTATGGCGTCGGAGGGCGAGGGCGCGAAGAATCGCTCCCCGGTCCGCGTGTGCGCGTCTAGCAGGGATGTGGGGGGTTTCAAAGCCTGAATCGCCTTTTTTGGGCGTCAGTTTGGAGTCCGGTCAGTGTCCCGGTTCTTCCTCCGGTGCGGCGGTTTTTCCCGCCATAAGCGCCCATCCCCCCGCTGCTCGCCCCCCCCATTTTGGCCGGCCACTCTGCTCGGTCGGCTTCTTCTTGGGCCGCCCTCGAGGTGGGAGACGTTAATGCTATGGTCGCCCTTGATTCGGGCAACGGCAAGAAAGCGGCCAAAGTTAAGCGCCGTTCTTCCTGCGTGGCTCCTTCTCGCAGTTTCACGCCGGACGCCATTTTGGATGCGCAGCATGTTTCTCTCCCGCTCTTGCGAGTGCCGGTTGAGGGTGCGTCTAGGGCCGTGGCCCAGGCTGCAGAAGTGCACAGTCTGGGGGGTTTCTCCTCTGAGTTCATTTTGCTGCTGCATCAGGCTTTCCTTATGCAAAACGCTGCCCCTGCTCCCTTGTCCGCTAAAAAGGGGTTGAGGCCTCCGGAAGCAAATGCCCTCGGGTGGATTTCCAGGCCCTAGAGGACTCTGTCTCCTCTGATGTAGATGAGGGCAACGTGTCTGATTTCTCCCAACGGTCCTTTGGGGATTCCTTGGAGGAGACGGATTCCCGCTCGGTTGGAGCGGATGACCCCTCTGCAGCGCGGATCTTTCTCTCAGAGGATTTGCCCAACCTGTTAGTGCAGGCCATGAGCATTTTGAAGATTTCCTCTCCGGAGGACGTCTCTCCCTCAGCCTCTGCTGGCTCTGCCATTATGCTGGGGACGAAGCGCCCACCTAGAACCTTCCACGTGCATGAGGCCATGCACACCTTGATTTCGGCTCAATGGGATGTCCCAGAAGCGAGCCTGAAAGTGGCTAGGGCTATGTCCCGCCTCTATCCTCTGCCTGAAGGTGAACGGGAGGCCTTTCTTTGGCCTACCGTGGATTCTTTAATCACTGCGGTGACTAAGAAAACGGCGTTGCCGGTGGAAGGTGGCACGGCCCTAAAGGACGCCCAAGACAGAAGATTGGAGGCGGCTTTAAGGTCGTCCTTCGAGGCGGCTGCTTTAAGTTTGCATGCCTCAGTTTGCGGCTCCTATGTGGCCAGGGCGTGCCTGACGATTGTGCAGCGGGCTTCCCCCTCGGATCCTTCCTTGAGGGCTGATTGGCCGGCCCTGGAATTGGGCTTGGCCTATTTGGGAGACTTGCTGTATGATGTCTTGAGAGCCTCGGCTAAAGGTATGGCTCAGACAGTCTCTGCACGGCGTTGGGTTTGGCTGAAGCATTGGTCTGCTGATCACGCCTCTAAGTCTCGCCTGGCTAAGTTGCCTTTTAAAGGCAAGCTGCTCTTTGGGGTCGAGCTGGACAAAATTGTGACCGATCTCGGCACGTCTAAGGGCAAGAGGTTACCAGAGGTCAGGGCTCGGGCCAGTGGTGCCCGCCCCGGTTCCTCCAAAGGACGGTTTCAGGAAGCCCGTCGGTATCGCCCGGGCAAGTCGGGCTCCTCTGCCCCCTCTTCCTTCGAACTTCTCCCCCAAGCAGCATTCCTTTCGCAGAGACCGCCGTCCCAGAGGTGCGTCCTCCGGTCCTCCCCCAGGGTCTCGTACCCAATGACGGGGCCCTGGTCCATGGCCCAGAGCAGATTGGAGGACGCCTGTCCTCGTTTCTGGGCAAGTGGGCCAGGGTAACTTCAGACGCTTGGGTGCTGGAAGTCATCAGAGACGGCTACAAGCTAGAGTTCTGCCGACCCTTAAGAGACGGGTTTGTACACTCTCCCTGCAAGTCTCCGGTCAAAGCTGTGGCAGTGCAGCAGACTTTGGACAATCTGATCCGCCTGGGTGCGGTCGTTCCGGTGCCAGAAGATCAGCTTGGCAAGGGACGTTACTCCATTTACTTTGTGGTACCAAAGAAAGGAGGTTCTGTACGGCCTATCCTCGACCTCAAAGGGGTCAATCGGGCCTTGAAAGTTCGGCACTTCCGAATGGAGACTCTCCGCTCTGTTATAGCGGCAGTGAAGGCAGGGGAGTTCCTGGCATCCTTAGACATCAAGGAAGCTTACTTGCATATTCCCATCTGGCCTCCTCATCAACGCTTTCTGCGTTTTGCAGTCCTGGGCCGACACTTGCAGTTCAGAGCCCTCCCGTTCGGGTTGGTTACTGCTCTGCGGACCTTCTCCAAAGTAATGGCCATCGCGGCCTTCCTACGAAAGGAAGGAGTACAAGTCCATCCTTATCTGGATGACTGGTTGATCCGAGCTCCCTCTTATGCAGAGTGTGGCAAAGCTGTAGACCGGGTGATTGCTCTTTTGAGCTCCCTGGGGTGGATCATCAACTGGGAGAAAAGCCAGCTGCGCCCGACTCAGTCCCTGGAGTATCTGGGAGTTTGTTTCGACACCCAAGTGGGCAGAGTGTTCCTGCCAGACAATCGAATTGTCAAGCTTCAGGCTCAGGTGGACCAGTTCCTAGTAGCCTCTCCTATTCGGGCTTGGGACTATGTGCAGCTGTTGGGCTCTATGACGGCCACGATGGAAGTAGTGCCCTGGGCCAGGGCTCATTTGAGACCACTACAACACTCTCTGCTGCAGCGCTGGACTCCAGTTTTGGAGGATTATGCTGTGCGCCTTCCCTTGGACCCAGCGGTGCGCAAGGCGCTGAGCTGGTAGCTGAGGACAGACAAGTTGTCCGCAGGGATGCCTCTTTTGACCCCGGAGTGGGTTGTCGTCACGACGGACGCCTCTTTGACGGGCTGGGGAGCCCACTGCTTGGGAAGGACAGCGCAGGGGCTCTGGTCTCCTGCAGAGGCAAAGTGGTCTATCAACCTCCTGGAACTCAGAGCCATTCGGTTGGCGCTTTTGGAGTTTCTCCCGGTACTGGCGTTGAAGCCAGAACGGGTCCTGTCGGACAATGCCACGGCTGTGGCCTATGTCAATCGCCAGGGAGGTACCAAGAGTGCCCCTCTAGCCAAGGAGGCCATGAATCTATGCCAGTGGGCGGAAGCGAACCTGGAACAGCTGTCGGCAGACCACATTGCCGGAGTCATGAATGTCAAGGCAGACTTTCTCAGTCGCCATACCTTGGATCCCGGAGAGTGGCAGCTATCGGCTCAGGCGTTCTTGGACATCACGAAGCGCTGGGGCCAGCCGAGCCTAGATCTGATGGTATATTCGGCCAATTGCCAAGTGCCGCGCTTTTTCAGCAGAGGATGGGACCCTCGATCTCTGGGAGTAGATGCTCTTCTCCAACAGTGGCCAACACAGGAGCTTCTCTATGTGTTCCCGCCCTGGCCCATGTTGGGCAGGGTGCTAGACCGGGTGGCAAAGCATCCGGGCCGGATAATCCTGGTGGCTCCGGACTGGCCCAGACGTCCCTGGTATGCGGACTTGATCAGGCTCTCAGTGGACGGTCCTCTGCGGCTGCCAGCGGAGCAGGGCCTGTTGCATCAGGGTCCCGTGGTGATGGAGGATCCCTCCCCCTTTGGTCTTACGGCCTGGCTATTGAGCAGCAGCGTCTGAGGAAGAAGGGCTTCTCAGACAAGGTCATCGCCACTATGCTGAGAGCGAGGAAGCGCTCTACTTCTACTGCTTACGTCAGGGTTTGGCGTACCTTTGCATCGTGGTGTGAGGTAGGCTCTCTTTCTCCCTTCTCTGCTCCAATTTCTTCAGTGTTGGCGTTCCTGCAAGAAGGTCTGGAGAAAGGCCTGTCGCTCAGTTCCCTTAAAGTCCAGGTAGCGGCTCTGGCTTGCTTCAGGGGTCGCCTGAAGGGTGCTTCCCTGGTCTCGCAGCCAGATGTGGTGCGGTTTCTCAAGGGAGTTAATCACCTATGCCCTCCTCTGCGCTTGGTGGTGCCTGCGTGGAATCTCAATCTGGTGCTAAGAGCCTTGCAGAAGCCGCCTTTTGAACCCTTGTCGAGGGCATCTCTGAAAGACCTGACGTTGAAAGCAGTCTTTTTGGTGGCTATCACTTCAGCCAGACGAGGTTCCGAGCTCCAGGCACTCTCATGTCGAGAGCCTTTTCTGCAGTTCACTGAGGCAGGAGTGTCTATTTGCACGGTGCCTTCCTTCCTGCCCAAGATTGTTTCTCGCTTCCATGTGAATCAGCAGCTCTGCCTACCCTCCTTTCATAGGGAGGACTACCCAGAGGAGTACTCTGCTCTCAAATATCTAGATGTGAGACGAGTCATCATCAGATACTTGGAAGTGACCAATGATTTCCGGAAGTCGGATCATCTGTTTGTGCTGTTCGCAGGTCCTCGTAAGGGTCTGCAGGCTTCCAAGCCTACAGTGGCACGATGGGTCAAGGAAACCATTGCAGCAGCTTATGTGGCCGCGGGGAAGATGCCGCCTATCCAGCTGAAGGCTCACTCCACTAGAGCACAGGCGACCTCGATGGCAGAGGCCGGGTCCGTCTCCTTGGAAGAGATTTGCTAGGCGGCAACTTGGGCATCGGCTCATACCTTCTCCAGGCATTACCGCTTGACTGTGGCTGCTCGGGCGGAGGCCCGGTTTGGAGCTTCAGTGTTGCGGTCAGGGATTTCTATGTCCCGCCCTGGGTGAGTACTGCTTCGGTACATCCCACCAGTCTATGGATTGATCAGCATGATGATATGGAAGGTAAAATTATGTATCATACCTGATAATTTTCTTTCCATTAATCATAGCTGATCAATCCATAGCCCCTCCCAGATATCTGTTCTGTTTATATTCTGGTTGCATTTCAGGTTCAAGTTTAGTCTTCAGTTCCTGTTCAGGAGAATCTTCGTGTTCAAGTCTTTTCGATTGAATTCTTCGGGAGTTGAGACGATTTTGTGTTACAGTGAGCTGCTGCATTCCTCTCCCCTCCGTTTTACAGGGCTGGATTGAGACCTAAATTCTGCCGGCGCTCCCTCCCGCTTCGTGCGGCTGTAGGGCAGCTTTGTACCCCTCCCGCTTCGGCGGTGTTGGGGGTCAGTCAGCTCCTCCCGCGGTTGCAGGATAAGCCAGATCCCCCCGCATCGGCGGGTGTGGTGTCCCTCCCCCGCTCCGCGGGGATGAGCTGGACGGATTCCCCTCCCCCACTTGTGTGGGGATGAGCTGGGTTGATTCCCCTCCCCCATTTTGGCGGTGGTGAGCTGGGTTGATTCCCCTCCCCTGCTTCGGCGGTGGTGAGCTGGGCAGAGTGTCCCTTTCTGGGTGTAATTCTCAAAGTGCTGAGTCCTGCGGATGGATCTTTGATATCGACATACTGAGGAGTTTCCGGCAGCACATGACCACATATAGGGAGGCAAAAGATTGCTCTCTATCTCCACCTGCTGGTAGATGGACACAACCCACCAGTCTATGGATTGATCAGCTATGATTAATGGAAAGAAAATTATCAGGTATGATACATAATTTTACCTTATTCCTGGAATTATGGATTTTTCCCAAGTCCATTTAGTAGCGGTTTATGGACTTGTCCTTTAGGAAACCGTCCAACCCCTTTTTAAACTCTGCTAAGCTAACCTCCTTCACCACTTTCTCCGGCAACGAATTCTAGAGTTTAATTATACGTTGGGTGAAGAAAAACTTTCTCCTATTTGTTTTAAATTTACGACACTGTAGTTTAATCGCATGCCCCCTAGTCCTAGTATTTTTGGAAAGCGTGAACAGACGCTTCACTTCCACCTGTTCCACTCCACTCATTATTTTATATACCTCTATCATGTCTCCCCTCAGCCGTCTCTTCTCCAAGCTGAATAGCCCTAGCCTCCTTAATCTTTCTTCATAGGGAAGTCGTCCCATCCCCGCTATCATTTTAGTCACCCTTCGCTGCACCTTTTCCAATTCTACTATATCTTTCTTGAGATGCGGCGACCAGAATTTAACACAATACTCAAGGTGCGGTCACACCATGGAGCGATACAACGGCATTATAACATCCTCACACCTGTTTTCCATACCTTTCCTAATAATCCCCAACATTCTATTTGCTTTCCTAGCCGCAGCAGCACACTGAGCAGAAGGTTTCAGTGTATTATCGACGACGACACCCAGATCCCTTTTTTGGTCCGTAACTCCTAACGTGGAACCTTGCATGACGTAGCTATAATTCGGGTTCTTTTTTCCCACATGCATCACCTTGCACTTGCTCACATTAAACGTCATCTGCCATTTAGCCGCCCAGTCTCCCAGTCTCGTAAGGTCCTCTTGTAATGTTTCACAATCCTGTCTCGATTTAACAAGTTTGAATAACTTTGTGTCATCAGCAAATTTAATTACCTCGCTAGTTACTCCTATCTCTAAATCATTTATAAATATATTAAAAAGCAGCGGCCCTAGCACAGACCCCTGAGGAACCCCACTAACTACCCTTCTCCATTGTGAATACTGCCCATTTAACCCCACTCTCTGTTTCCTATCCTTCAACCAGTTTTTAATCCACAATAGGACATTTCCTCCTATCCCATGACCCTCCAATTTCCTCTGTAGCCTTTCATGAGGTACCTTGTCAAACGCCTTTTGAAAATCCAGATACACAATATCAACCGACTCCCCTTTGTCCACATGTTTGTTCACTCCTGCAAAGTATTGAAGTAAATTGGTCAGGCAAGATTTCCCCACACAAAAGCCATGCTGACTTAGTCTCAGTAATCCATGTCCTTGGATGTGCTCTGTAATTTTGTTTTTAGTAATAGCCTCTACCATTTTCCCCGGCACCGACGTCAGACTCACCAGTCTATAATTTCCCTGATCTCCCCTGGAGCCTTTTTAAAAAATCGGCGTTACATTGGCCATCCTCCAATCTTCCGGTACCACGCTCGATTTTAAGGATAAGTTGCATATCACTAGCAGTAGCTCCGCAAGCTCATTTTTCAGTTCTATCAGTACTCTAGGATGAATACCATCCGGTCCAGGAGATTTGCTACTCTTCAGTTTGCTAAACTGCCCATTACGTCCTCCAGGTTTACTGTGAAGTCAGTAAGTTTCTCCGACTCGTCCGCTTGAAATACCATTTCCGACACCAGTATCCCACCTAAATCTTCCTCGGTGAAGACCGAAGCAAAGAATTCATTCAGTCTCTCCGCTACGTCTTTGTCTTCCTTGATCACCCCTTTTACCCCTCAGTCATCCAGCGGCCCAACCGATTCGTTTGCCGGCTTCCTGCTTTTAATATACTAAAAAAAAATTTTTACTATGTTTTTTTTGCCTCTAATGCTATCTTTTTTTCGTAATCCCTCTTGGCCTTCTTTATCTGCACCTTGCATTTGCTTTGACACTCCTTATGCTGCTTCTTGTTATTTTCAGACGGTTCCTTCTTCCATTTTCTGAAGGCATTTCTTTTAGCCCTAATAGCTTCCTTCACCTCACTTTTCAACCAGGCCGGCTGTCTTTTGGAGTTCCGTCTTTGTTTTCTAATTCGCAGAATATGTATGGCCTGGGCCTCCAGGATGGTATTTTTGAACAGCGTCCACGCCTGTTGTACAGTTTTTACTCTCTCAGTTGCCCCCCTAAGTTTTTTTTTTTACCGTTCTTCTCATTTTATCATAGTCTCCTTTTTTAAAGTTAAACGCTAACGTATTTGACTTTCTGTGTACAGTTACTTCAAGGTCAATGTCAAAACTGATCATATTATGGTCACTGTTATCAAGCGGCCCCAGTACCATAACGTCCCTCACCAGATCATGCGCTCCACTAAGGACCAAGTCTAGAATTTTTCCTTCTCTCGTCGGCTCCTGCACCAGTTGCTCCATAAAGCTGTCCTTGATTTCATCAAGGAATTGTATCTCTGTAGCGTGTCCCGATGTTACATTTACCCAGTCTATATTTGGATAATTGAAGTCACCCATTATTATCACATTGACCATTTTTTTCGCGTCTCTGATTTCTTTTATCTTTTCTGCGTCTACCATCTCATCCTGGCAAGGCGGACGGTAGTACACTCCTATCACCGTTTTTTTCCCTTTTATACATGGAATTTCAACCCACAATGATTTCAAAGGTGTGATTTGTGTCCTGCTGAATTTGTAATCTATCTGAGTCAAGGCTCTCGTTAATATACAATGCTACCCCTCCACCAGTGCGGTCCACCCTATCACTACAATATACTTTGTACCCTGGTATGACAGTGTCCCACTGGTTATCCTCCTTCCACCAGGTCTCAGTAATGCCTATTATATCCAATTTTTCATTTAGTGCAATATATTCCAACTCTCCCATCTTATTTCTTAGACTCCTAGCATTTGCATATAGACATTTCAGAGTATGTTTGTTGTTCTTATTTGCATGATGCTTAGTACCTGACACTATTGATTTGCCATCTTTTGTCTGATCTTTAGTTGTATTTAAGGGCACCTGGCCTACCATGGTCTGTTGTGCAACCTCACCATCCAGAAACCCTATCTTCCCTGTTTGTGAGGTATCTTTGCAAGATACCTTTTCCCGAACCATGCGCTTTTGAGCGACTGTCAGCCTTCCCCCCATTTCTAGTTTAAAAGCTGCTCTATCTCCTTTTTAAATGCCGACGCCAGCAGCCTGGTCCCACCCTGGTTAAGGTGGAGCCCATCCTTTCGGAATAGGCTCCTCCCTGCACCATCGTCTCATCCATGCATTGAGGCTCTGGAGCTCTGCCTGTCTCTTGGGCCCTGCACGTGGAACAGGTAGCATTTCAGAAAATGCTACCCTAGTGGATCTGGATTTGAGCTTTCTACCTAAGAGCCTGAATTTGGCTTCCAGAACCTCTCTCCCACATTTTCCTATGTCATTGGTACCCACATGTACCAAGACAGCGGACTCCTCCCCAGCACTATCTAGAATCCTATCTAGGTGACGTGTGAGGTCCGCCACCTTCACACCAGGCAGGCAAGTCACCAAGCGATCCTCACGTCCACCAGCCACCCAGCTATCTATATGCCTAATGATCGAATCACCAACTACAACAGCTGTCCTAACCTTTCCCTCCCGGGCAGCACTTGGAGACATATCCTCGGTGCGAGAGGATAGTACATCACCTGGTGGGCAGGTCCTGGCTAAAGGAGTACTTCCTACTTCACCAGGGTGATGCTTTCCTTCTAGGAGACCTCCCTCCTCCAAGGTAGCACAAGGGCTAGTAGACTGGAGGTGGGACTTCTCTACAACATCCCTGTAGGTCTCCTCTATGTACCTCTCTGTCTCCCTCAGCTCCACCAAGTCTGCTACTCTAGCCTCAAGAGAACGGACACGTTCTCTAAGAGCTAGGAGCTCTTTGCATCGGGCGCAAACATATGACATCTCACCAACTGGGAGATAATCATACATGTGACACTCAATGCAAAAGACTGGATAGCACTCCTCTCGCTGCTGGACTGCTGACTCCATCTTAGTGTTTTTTGAGTTTTTCAATAATTTAAAACTTGCTAGAGTATTAAGGATATTAGCCTAATATAAAAGTGTCTTTTATTTTATATAGTATATTGTATGATTTATTTAGTGTTTCCTTCTTAGATGGTAATTTAAAACTCTGTAAGAGCACTCCTTGCTTGTTACCCTAATTACAATAACTGACTATAAATGAAGAGTTGTCCTAGGGGTGGGTGGGAAGACTAAACTAGATCCTGCTTGCTTTTCCCTCTCTTTCTCTCTTTTTATTCCCCCTTAATACTAAACTAGATCCTGCAGTGGCTGCTAGATTCTATCTGTTAATGCTGTGGTACAAAGCTTTTAAAACTAAGTGGAAAAGACTATGGAGATTAGTTGTTAAAATTTGCTTTTTATATTTTTATTTTTGCCTAACACTAACCTACAATTCCTCCTTTAAACCCCAATCTTTAAGTTCCCAAAGCACAAGCAAAGTAGCGTTCACTTACCAGAGAATGTCCTCTTCTCTCAGAACTTCTCCGAAAGAAAGATCAGTGGGACCTTTCCTCTTTATATACTTTTGAATCTAAGGGACCTCTTTTGAGCAACCTATGCAAGTATTCTACTTCCCCACACCTTAATTATCACTTAATTGAGGTCACTGGATGAGCTAACAGAAAATAACTGCCGTTTAGAACAAAGGAGTTTAGTTTCTACCTCTAGAAAAGGTTTCAGTTTAAAACTATGGGGAAAATGCCTATTTCTAGAGAAAATTTCAGTTTAAAAGGCTAGGTCAGGTGCCGGGTGGCAGGAGAAGAGGGTTATCTGTCCACGGAACTGATAGGCAGGTGGGGACTGGGGCACCGGAGGAGCACCCCCCCACACCTGCTGACACCCGGGGCAGACCGACCCCACTGCCCCGCCCTTGGCACACCACTGCTTGCCAGGTACCTAAGCCCTGGATTGGCCACTGTTGGAAACAGGATGCTGGGCTTGATGGACCTCTGATCCATTGCTGCAAGGCAATGCTTATTTTACAGTATGTTATAAATAAAAGACAGCGGATCGTAGAGGTTCAAAATAAAACTATCCAAAATGTATTCACAAATGGGCAGATGATCAAAAGCCCCTTCTGTTCCAAACAGCGCTCTGAAAATAGTGGTGGAAGAGCAGGGGGCTTTACTGGACCTCTGATCAGAGATAATTGCATGCAAATTTGAGCACGCAATTCTCTCTGTTCATGGGGTAGACAATCCTCCCGCACTTGTTTGACAAGTCTGGGTTGTCAAAAGGTGGTCTCCTTCCATCGGCGCGGTGTGAAGCCCAGCACATCCCAGAGGAGGCCACCTCTCTCCTCCAACTGAAGGTAGGGGGGTAGGGAAGCGCCGCTAGACCACCAGGTGGGTGGGTGGGGGGATTAACCCGTGACCCACTGGGCCACCAGGGACATCTGGGCGCTGGAGACACACTGGATCTCCAGTCCCCTGTTGCTGGGCGGGGGGTCGGATCAAGGTTCCTGTGGGGGGCTGCTGCGTGCTGGTCACTGATCATTGGGGATGAATATGTTTAGTATGCGAAGAGCCCTGTTTTGCATTCATTTGCATGCTAGTTGCGTTCAGAGCCTACCCATCTTCTCCACCACCGCCAACTCCAGGCTCCGCTCATTCTGCCTCGCCTCACCCTATGCCTGGAACAACCTTCCTGAGCCCTCACGTCAAGTCCCCTCCCTGCCCATCTTCAAGTCTTTGCTTAAAGCCCACCTCTTCAATGCTGCGTCCGGCACCTAACTCTTACCTTTCAGGAATTCCACATTGCCTCAATTTGTCTGCCCCTATCGGTCTGACTGTTCACGTGTCCTTTAGATTGTAAGCTCTTTGAGCAGGGACTGTCTCTTTTTGTTAAATTGTACAGCGCTGCGTAACCCTAGTAGCGCTTTAGAAATGTTAAGTAGTAGTAGTAGTGTTTCACGCACTCGGTTGCTCTGATCATGGGGTGGTAGCAGCCTCTAGCGCCTGCGTTTGCTTCTGATCATCGGCCCAAAAGAGCTGAGGGGAGAGTGTATATGCAGTGGGGGGGGGGGGGGGGGGGGGGATGGCTATGATGCTGTGAGTGCTGAGGATGTTGAGAGAACAGTGGAGGGTGTGGGTTGGGGGCTATGTGTGTTGGGGGGTATTTTGAGAGAGCTGTGGAAGTTTATGTGCTGGGGGCAAGAGGGATTTCAGAAAGAGAAGCAGTGTGTGCAGTGTGAGAGAGAGCTCTGGGTGTTTTTACTGCTGGGGGGGGGGCTGCAGATTGACAGAGGTATGGGATTTGTATGCTCTGGGAGGAATGGAGAGGTGGGATTCTTGGAATGAGTAAAAAAAGAAATAAAGGTTGGGGCAGAGAAAACTGCTGGGTGTGGGGGGGGGGGGGGGGTCAGTGTTCTTAGGGAGGGGTTCATACTAGTTGGAGACTGAGATTACTGAGGGGGTGGGGTAATCAAGCCGGGGGGGAATTCTGCACAGTTACAACCCCAAAAAGAAAGGCAGGAGCTGAAATCTAATGCATTCTGAGCACCTCCCGTGTCCCTGACTGTGTTTCTGGTTTGTGTTTCAGATGCGGGTGACATTTGAGGACGTCTCTGTCTCTTTCTCCCAGGAGGAGTGGGAGTATTTAGATGAAGGGCAGAAGGAGCTTTGGAGGGAGGTGATGAAGGACAACTATGAGATCCTGATGTCTCTAGGTAAGGGTTTCCCGTTATTCTTAAAATCTCTTCTCAGGAGTGACTGGCAGTGGGTGAGTCTCACTACAGGAAGCCGGTGTGACTGATAATGAGTGATGGCGAGATGACATTAGTACCTGGGGTGGGTCTGTTTCTAAGATTCTTCTGTTTTCATTGGAGTATTGTTTCGATTCCTGTCTGTAAAACCTTCAATAACTATGACTCTGGCATTCTTAGGGTATCATATACGTTGAAGTTAAAATAAATAGGCTTAGGAGGAATGTACGAAAGTATTTGTTTACAGAAAGGGTGGTGGAGACGTGGAATGGCCTCCTGGTGGAGGTCGTGGCAACGAAGACTGTCAATTTAAGAAAGCATGGGACAGGCACGTGGGATCTCTTGGCAAAAGGAGGAGTTAGTGGTTTCTCTGGAAAGGCAGACTGGATGGGCCATCATGATTCTATGTTTGGGGAGGGGAAGGGGAGGTTGAGGCTTTGCTGGGTCAGTGCTTGTTTCATCTTCTACTGTAGGGGGCTATCGGAGCCAAAGCTAGTAGCTTTATTGGTTTAGGAACAGTTAGATGCATTGTCTGTTTCTTATCTCAAAACCAAGTAAAGAACAGCAGATTGAAAAGTTTATTATTGTAGTTATCTGGGTCTTGCCGCGTTTGAGTAAGAAGAACCGACATGTCAGCCACCATGAAGAAAGCCACAGCATGTTGGCTGAAACGTCTGTTCCACTTACTCGGACGGACAACCACAACATCATAATAAGCCTAAGAGAACGTACATAAGTATTGCCACACTGGGACAGACCAAAGGTCCATCAAGCCCTGCATCCTGTTTCCAACAGTGGCCAATCCAGGTCACATACCTGGCAAGATCCCAGCAAAGCTTAATACATTTTATGATGCTTATCCCAGAAATAAGCAGTGGATTTTCCCAAGCCAATTAAATAATGGTCTTTGGACATTTCCTTTAGGAAGCCGGCCAGACCCTTTTTAAACACCGCTAAGCTAACCCCGCTTTTTGTGATCTGCCTTTACCACATTCTCTGGCAATGAATTCCAGAGTTTAATTAAACGTTGAGTGAAGGAACATTTTCTCAGATTTGTATTAAATTTACTACATTGTAGCTTCATCGCATGCCCCCTAGTCCTAGTATTTTTGGAAAGATTAAACAAACAATTCACGTCTACCCGTTCCACTCCACTCATTATTTTATAGACCTCTATCATATCTCCCCTCAGCCGTCTCTTCTCCAAGTTGAAGAGCCCTAGACGCTTCAGCCTTTCCTCATAGGGAAGTCGTCCCATCCCCTTTACCATTTTCATCACCCTTCTCTGTTCTTTTCCAATTCCACTGTATCTTTTTTGAGATGCAGCGACCAGAAGTGAACAAAATATTTGAGGTGCGGTCGCACCATGGACCGATACAAAGGCACTGTCCTCATTTTTTTTCCATTCCTTTCCTAATAATACCTAACATTCTATTTGCTCTCTTAGATGCCTCAGCACTCTGAGCAGAGCATTTCAATGTATCATCAACAACGATGCCGAGATCCCTTTCTTGGTCGGTGACTCCTAACGCAGAACCTTGCATTACGTAGCTATAGTTCGGGTTCCTCTTTCCCACATGCATCACTTTGCACTTGCTCACATTAAACATCATCTGCCATTTACCTGCAACTCATAATTAAACTGTGGACTCATTTGCTGGAGGATGTGGTCAAATCAGCTAATAGAGAGGGATTCAAAAGAGGTTTCAAAGTTTCTGGAGGGAAAGCCCATAAATAGACTTGGGGATTCCATTGCTCATCAGTGGAAAATGAATCATGAGAAACAGATCTGCTTTTTGGGATCTGCCTGGCACTTGTGACCAGATCGGCCACTGTTGGAGACTCGATGGAGGAGCTTAGCCCAGCTCAGCATATTGTATAAATTTGCAATCCATAAAATGGTGGACTACTGTGTAACTCCTAAGATTCCTGCCCTTCTCTCTGTGAAGCAGAGTCTCCCCAACTCTGTAATGCATCAAGGTAAGGTCATCAGGAGTTCATAGGCAGAATTCCAGCAGAAGTTCTTATCTAACATTCCACTTGCAAATACAGCAACAGGGAGGGGTGAAGAAGGAGGTGAAACAAGTCCTAGGGCTATTGTGTAGAAACAGGAACTTTGCTGGCACTGAGGCCCAGATGCACTAAAGTCGTCGTTAGAGCCGTTCCCTACCGAATTCCATCATAAAACAGTCGGCCAATCGGCCGGTCGAGCATGCGCAACTTTGCAATCAGATGTCTCTTCTCATATTTAGAATAACTAAGCTTCTGTAACAAATGTATGATTGGGTAATGGTGAATCTCTTCCTGTGAACTTCGGGATCAGGTAACGCCCAAATTAGTTTATCTGGGGAACAAGCACCCTGAAGGTTTAGCCTTGCATCTTGCAGCCTGTCTGATAAAGAGCAGTTATAGGGCTAAACGATATCTATGTACAAAGACCAAAATGTGCTTTTAAATATCAACTTGAATATAATCATATATTCTGTATTCATCCCTGGTAGTGATTAGCTTGGAAATGTATTCCCAACAGGGAGGGGGTGGAAGATTTACAATTTATTTATACAGATTTTTTATTGAACTCGTTAAACTGCTGTTCTCCTACAGTACTATACAATGCTCTGTTTTTATTTATTTAGAAAAAGATGACCCTAAGAACAGTAATGCAGAGACACATAAATGGAAGCTCAGTGAGAAGCCTGAAGAGGAAAAGATGTTATCAGAAAGAGAGAAAGAAGAGACTTTGTCCTGTTCTGACTGGGGAGAAAAGGGAAAAAATCAAAATAAACAAAAACCTTCAACAGGAAGCTCAGCTCCGTGTGAACATTGTACCAGTAATATCACACAAACAGTGGAAGAACAGACAAACCAGATGAGAGTTCAGAAATGTTTGTCTGATGGATGTGAGATATTCCTTAATGATCATTTAACTCTGAAATCACATCAGAGATCCGATACTGAAGAGAGACCATATACAGGTACGGACTGTGGGAAAACCTTCAGTCAAAAGAGAGAACTACAGCAACAGCAGAAAACATGCATAAGAGAGACACACTGTATAGGTTCTGAGTGTGGGAAAGATTTCAGTAGGAAGAAAGAGAAACATGAGAACAATAATAAAGAAACTAGAGTGTGTACAACGACAGTAGATGAGAAAACCTTTATCAATAAAGGAAGCGTTACAAAATACCAGAAAAATGACACTGATGAGGGATTATCTGCATGTTCTAGTCGTGGCAAAAGCTTCAGTCAGGAAGAAAATGTCGTAAGAAATACAAAATTCCACCCAGAAGAGATACTAGTTTCAAGTGCTGAATGTAAGAAAAAATTCAGCCATAGAGAAACATTCACAGATCATAAAACACCTCAGACTGGTGAAGAATCAATGACTAAATCTGAAAAAGTCTTTTGCATAAAGACAGACCTCTCAAAGTACCAGAAAATTCAGAAAAATGAGACCTTGTATACTTCTGCTGACAGTGGTACAAGTGGTTGCTGGAAAAGAAACCTCCCAATGCACAAGAGAATCCACAAAGGAATGAAACCACTTCACTGTACTGAGTGTAATAAAAGCTTCAGTCAGAAGAGAAACCTCACAATACACCAGAGAATCCACACAGGAGTGAAACCATTCATCTGTAATGAGTGTAATAAAAGCTTCAGTCGGAAGAGAAACCTCACAATACACCAGAGAATCCACACAGGAGTGAAACCATTCATCTGTAATGAGTGTAATAAAAGCTTCAGTCGGAAAACAAGCCTCACAATACACCAGAGAATCCACACAGGAGTGAAACCATTCATCTGCACTGAGTGTAATAAAAGCTTCAGTCAGAAATCAAGCCTCACAAAACACCAGAGAATCCATACAGGAATGAAACCATTCATCTGCACTGAGTGTAATAAAAGCTTTAGTCAGAAGGGACACCTCACACAACACCAGAGAATCCACACAGGAGTGAAACCATTCATCTGCACTGAGTGTAATAAAAGCTTCAGTCAGAAGGAACACCTCACACAACACCAGAGAATCCACACAGGAATGAAACCATTCATCTGCACTGAGTGTAATAAAAGCTTCAGTCAGAAATCAAGCCTCACAAAACACCAGAGAATCCATACAGGAATGAAACCATTCATCTGCACTGAGTGTAATAAAAGCTTCAGTCGGAAAACAAGCCTCACAAAACACCAGAGAATCCACACAGGAATTAAACCATTCATCTGCACTGAGTGTAATAAAAGCTTCAGTCATAAAATAAGCCTCACAAAACACCAGAGAATCCACACAGGAAGGAAACCATTCATCTGCACTGAGTGTAATAAAAGCTTCAGTCAGAAGGTAAACCTCACACAACACCAGAGAATCCATACAGTAGTGAAGCCATTTATATGTTAGAGAAAGAAGAGACTTCGTCCTGTTCTGACCGGGGAGAAAAGGGAAAAAATCAAAATAAACAAAAACCTTCAACAGGAGGTGAACATTGTACCAGTAATATCACATAAACAGTGGAAGAACAGACAAACCCAATGAGAGTTCAGAAATGTTTGTGTGATGGATGTGAGATATTCCTTAATGATCATTTAACTCTGAAATCACATCAGAGATCCGATACTGAAGAGAGACCATATACAGGTACGGACTGTGGGAAAACCTTCAGTCAAAAGAGAGAACTACAGCAACAGCAGAAAACATGCATAAGAGAGACACACTGTATAGGTTCCGAGTGTGGGAAAGATTTCAGTAGGAAGAAAGAGAAACATGAGAACAATAATAAAGAAACTAGAGTGTGTACAACGACAGTAGATGAGAAAACCTTTATTAATAAAGGAAGCGTTACAAAATACCAGAAAAATGACACTGATGAGAGATTATCTGCATGTTCTAGTCGTGACAAAAGCTTCAGACAGGAAGAAAATGTCATAAGAAATACAAAATTCCACCCAGAAGAGATACTAGTTTCAAGTGCTGAATGTAAGAAAAAATTCAGCCATAGAGAAACATTCACAGATCATAAAACACCTCAGACTGGTGAAGAATCAATGACTACTACTAAACCTGAAAAAGTCTTTTGCATAAAGACAGACCTCTCAAAGTACCAGAAAATTCAGAAAAATGAAAGCTTGTGTACTTCTGCTGACAGTGGTACAAGTGCTTGCTGGAAAAGAAACCTCCCAATGCACAAGACAAACCACAAAGGAGTGAAACCGTTCATCTGCACTGAGTGTAATAAAAGCTTCAGTCGGAAAATAAGACTCACAGAACACCAGAGAATTCACACAGGAATTAAACCATTCATCTGTAGTGAGTGTAATAAAAGCTTCAGGCAGAAGGGAAACCTCACAAAACACCAGAGAATTCACACAGGAATGAAACCACTTAACTGCACTGAGTGTAATAAAAGCTTCAGTCATAAAACAAGCCTTACATTACACCACAGAATCCACACAGGAGTGAAACCGTTCATCTGCACTGAGTGTAATAAAAGTTTCAATCAGAAGGGAAATCTCACAAATCACCAGAGAATCCACACAGGAATGAAACCATTCATCTGCACTGAGTGTAATAAAAGCTTCAGGCAGAAGGTAAGCCTCACAACACACCAGAGAATCCACACAGGAATGAAACCATTGATCTGCAGTGAGTGTAATAAAAGCTTCAGTCAGAAGAGAAACCTCACAATACACCAGAGAATCCACACAGGAGTGAAACCATTCATCTGCACTGAGTGTAATAAAAGCTTCAGGCAGAAGATAAGCCTCACAATACACCAGAGAATCCACACAGGAATGAAACCGTTTATCTGCACTGAGTGCAATAAAAGCTTCATTCATAAAAGAGGCCTCACAAAACACCGGAGAATCCACACAGGAATGAAACCATATACATGTAGTGAGTGTGGTAAAAGCTTCAGTGATCAGGGAAATCTCATAAAACACCAGAGAATCCACACAGGAATTAAACCATTCATGTGCAGTGAGTGTAATAAAAGCTTCAGTCAGAGGCAACATCTTACAATACACCAGAGAATCCACACAGGAATGAAACCATTCATCTGCACTGAGTGTAATAAAAGCTTCAGGCAGAAGGAAAACCTCACAAATCACCAGAGAATCCACACATGAATGAAACCATTCATCTGCACTGAGTGTAATAAAAACTTCAGTCATAAAACAAACCTCTCAAACACCAGAGAATCCACACTGGAGTGAAACCGTTTATCTGCACTGAGTGTAATAAATGCTTCAGGGAGATGGGACATCTCGCAAGGCACCACAGAGTTCACACAGGAGTGAAGTCATTTACGTGTACTGAGTGTGGTAAGACCTTCATTGACAAGGAGACACTCACTATGCACCAGAATAGCCACTGAGGAGTAAAACCATTTCCATGTACTGAGTGTGGCAAATGCTTCAGGTTGAGGAAATACATGATACAGCACCAGAGAATCCACACATGAGTGAAGCCATTTTCATGCACTGAGTGTGGTAAAAGCTTTACTTCGAAAGAAACACTCAGAAGACACCAAAGAATCCACACAGGAGTGAAACCGTTCATCTGCACTGAGTGTAATAAAAGCTTCAGTCAGAAGATAAACCTCACAAAACACCAGAGAATCCACACTGGAGTGAAGCCCTTTGCATGTACTGAGTGTGGTAAAAGCTTTACTTCGAAAGAAACACTCAGAAGACACTGGAGAATCCACACAGGCATCAAACCATTTATTTGCACTGAGTGTAATAAAAGCTTCAGGCAGAAGGGAGAGCTCACAATACACCAGAGAATCCACACAGGAGTGAAGCCATTTACATGCACGGAGTGTAATAAAAGCTTCTGTTAGAAGGTAAACCTCAAGAACCTATAGAAATGATAAGTAGTAGTAGTAGAAACGACCGAATGGTTCACACAGGAAGGTTCATATAGGAAGAAACAACTAGAAACCTGAAATGGCCGAGAGAAAAAAAATCAGTAATGACTATTCTAGGAGACTTCCTGCACTCTCATATTGTTTTGGTATTTCAGACTGGTCTCTTAAATACCTGCAAAAACTAGGGGGCCCTTTTACTAAGCTGCGTAGACGCCTACGAGCACCCAATGTGCTTCAATTTGGAGTCATCACCCGGCTACCGCATGGCCTGGGCAGTAATTTAGATTTTTACGTGTGTCCACTACGCGCGTCAGAAAATGATTTCTATTTTTGGTGCATGGCGGAAACCGGGCTGTAATCGTCATTCTACGCACGTAGACCATTACCACCCGGTTAACGCTTGAGACCCTACCACTAACTCAGTGGCAGTAAGGTCTCAGGCCCAAAATGGACGTGTGCCAATTTTTATTATGATGAAGTCAAGGAGCAGCTGGATTGTAGACCTAGTGCTTAGTGGAGCATGATCTGGTTCAGGAGGTAATGGTGCTGGGTTCACTTGATAACAGCGATCATAACATGATCAGATTTGATATAAGCGCTGTAGTAAGTACACACAGGAAATCCAATATGTTAGCATTTAACTTTCAAAAAAGAGACTATGATAAAATGAGAAGAAGGGTGAAAAAAAAAACTTAGAGGCTCTTTATGGATGTGTAACCCTGTCTCCTGCATATATTCACAGTCTTAAATGATATACCTTTCATATGTTTTACGTCTATCCAGCCTTGTCATATAGCATAAATGTTATTCGCCTTTCAGTACAGGATCACCACACTGCAAACATTTTATGACTTTGCATTTGTGCTTTTTTTCTGTGTAAGAGTCGCAATTATTGCAAAATATTCTAGACAAGCATTCTCTCTCATTTTTGGATGTCAGGTTTGTATGTTGTTTTAGACGATCCTTACAGCCGGCAGTTAGGACACCTCTCTCCACCTGCCTGAACATCTGCAGAAGCTAGAAGAATGGTCTAAGGTTTGGCAATTAAAATTCAATGTGAAGAAATGCAAAGTGATGCACTTAGGGAGTAGAAATATGTGTTAGGCGGTGAGAGTCTGATATGTACAGACGGGGAGAGCGATACAGAGGCATTATAGAATTTTTGGTGTTATTTACCATCCCTTTCTTAATAATTCCTAGAATCCTGTTTGCTTTTTTGGCTGCTGCCTCACACTGGACAGAAGATTTAGTATATTATCTACAATAACACCTAGATCTTTTTCAGATCTATTTCTTGAATGCAGACCCCCCCCCCCCCCCCCCCCAAGGTGGACCCTAGCATCAGGTAACTATAATTAGGATTATTCTTCCAAATGTGCATCACTTTGCATTTGTCTACATTAAATTTCATCTGCCATTTGGACACCCAGTCTTCCAATCTCCTAAGGGCTTCCTGCAATTTTTCACAGTCCGCACGTGTTTTAACAACCTTGAATAGTTTTGTTTCATCTGCAAATGTAATCAACTCACTCATTCCGATTTCCAGTTAGAGGTGGTATATAACTTTTTAAAAATAAATAAATGTATAAATATGTTAAATAGCACCAGTCCCAGTACTGATCAATTTTGTTGTGCTTATATTAACAAAATAAAGTTGGTCTGAGTAACTTGGTGAGGTTCTAGTCCATAAACTCTATATATCTCACTGGTTCACGGTCCACTGTAACATTTTCAGACACTTTGTCTATAACAGAATCACTACCGGGCTCATTCTCGCTGTTGGTGGTGTCCATGTCCGAAGATCCGCTCTGTGCTCTGGTATCACCGCGCTCCCTCTTTCTCCCTCTTGTGCTCCCCAGTCATTTTTCCAAATGATTGGATTCATCTCTAGGGGGCACCACTTGACAGTGATTGCACTGTGTTGGGTGCCCAGGAGTCGATGTTTCACCAGCCGTCTCTTTTTCATGAACATCATCAAAGCCTATCATTCACAAGTGGGGAGGGTTCATCAAGATGGCCACCGACAAGATGGCTGTCAACATCGCAACGTATGGACACCACGTGGAATGCAGATATAATTGCCATTTTGTAAGTCTGTCAAGAGCTGTGAGAAAAGATGCGGCATGAAAATAGGATGCAAAACCTGTTCTTTTAAAAACATAAATGCTTACTTTTATGGCTTGCTCTGATTATGGTGTCCCTTTGAACAGTAGGGGTGATCGGTGGTCTCAGTGCTGCTGTTCATGTTCTGTCCTTTTTTTCTTGATGCTATGGTTGGGTTCGTCTCTAGGTTTGGTGTATGATTGCGAGGGATGCACAGCTGTCGATCCACCAGCTGTCTCTCTTTCTTGATCTGTGGGATAAAAAAGTAGAATATTATAAAACTAACAAACACATGGCAGATACCCACCGCCTGGGAAGAGGGTTCGTAAAGATGGCCACTGACACAGCACCGTGCGGACGCCACGTGGCCATGTCTACATGTGCCATACAAGCACCATTTTGTGAGACTCTGCATCTATAGCCATGTAACATACCAAAAATGGTATGGGATTTGCGTTGCAAACTGTATGAGGAGAGACTTGCTGACCTGAACATTGTCAGCAAGTCTCCCTTCCACTCCTTGGCCACAGCTGACGCTGCTTAGCCAGGCTGTTCCAACACCGGCTCCAGCTCCATCTGCCACCGGGCAACTCTCTGTTCTGATCTCCACCTCCTTATCCTCCTTCCGCTAAGGGGATCCCCACGGTGACTTATGGATAGTATTTCCCCAAAGGATGACCAAAGACTCCAGTCAAATCATTAAAAGAATTTCTCTTTTATTTCTCACATATCAGAGTTCATCTTTCGTGCAATACTTGACACTATTCCACCTATCATTAACCCTTGTTAATATTCACAGGGTTCCACAAGGGTTCCTTCTTTAACTTGCAACATAGAGCTCACATTTCAATCATTGACCTTTGTTAATGTTCCCAGTGATCCGGTCGAGTTTACCCTCCAGCTTATTGCATATAACTCACAGCAATTCAATGCTATCTTCCCTTCTCCCCTACATGCCAACCTGATGACAACTTTCACCCAGCAGGCAGTTTCACTCTTTCCTCCACCTCAGGCTCTGGATTACTTTCTTCCCCAGCTGCTTCAATTCACCTCTTCCAATTCCCCTCAACTTGGCTCCACTAGTCTTAGCCCATGCAGACACCTCCATTCCTTCCTCCTCCCTCTCCCCTGACTCTTCCAATTTATCCCATTCCATCACCTCCTCCTCCCCCAGCTGCTCATCATCACCCTGATTGGAGATCATCTCCCAATCCTATTCCTCCTCCCTCATTGCTTGCCAGTGCTGTCTTGGGTCAGATGTGTTATGGAGCCGGTAGTTCCTAGCCTTATCCCTCCCTTCCCCCAATCCTTTATCCACCAGGGGGCGAGCTTCCTGCTCATACGGGACATGCACTTGTCTCTTTCGCTCTTTCTTGGGCCGCTTTCGCTTTCCCTGCGACCGTCCTCTCAGTAACCGCTCACAACATGTATACCTTAGAGGAAAGGAGAAACAGGGGTGACATGATACAGATGTTCAAATATTTGAAAGGTATTAATCCACAAACGAACCTTTTCTGGAGATGGGAAGGCGGTAGACATGAATTGAGGTTGAAGGGGGGCAGACTCAGGAGTAATGTCAGGAAGTATTTTTTCACAGAGAGGGTGGTGGATATGTTGAATGCCCTCCCGCGGGAGGTGGTGGAGATGAAAACGGTAATGGAATTCAAACATGCATTGGATAAACAGAAAGGAATCCTATTTAGAAGGAATGGTTCTGCGGAATCTTAGCGGAGATTGGGTGGTGACGCCGGTAATTGAGAAACAAATGGGAGCTGGTCAGACTTCTACAGTCTATGCCCTGATTGTGACTGAATAGATAGGGATGGGCTGGAGTGTAAATTTTACGGGGCTTGACACATTATCCCCATTTGTGAGTACCAGATCTAGCGTCGCTCCCTCCCTCATGGGTTCTGACACCATTTGTCTGAGTAAAGCACTTTGAAAAGCATCCACGATCTCTCTACTTCTTTCCGATTCCGCAGACGGAACCTTTCAATCTACATCCGGCAGATTGAAATCTCCCAACAACAGCACCTCTCTTTTCTTCCCCAACTTTTCAATATCAGTGATCAGATCTTTATCTAGGTCCCCCAAATGTGTCGGAGGTCTGTAGACAACACCCACGTGGACAGAGGTTTTATCCTTTCTTTTTAAGGTGATCCATATCGCTTCTTCCTTTCCCCAGTTCCCTGTCATTTCAGTCGCTGTGATATCATTTCTCACATACAGAGCTACTCCTCCACCTTTACGACCCTCTCTATCCTTCCTAAAAAGATTATATCCTGGTATGTTTACATCCCATTCATGGGAACCATTGAGCCATGTCTCTGTGATTGCAACTATGTCCAAGTCTGCCTCCAAGATTAGGGCATGAAGGTCCTGAACTTTATTGCTTAGACTGTGAGCATTTGTGGTCATCACTTTCCATCTACATTTCCAAGTATGTGTTTTGGTTTTAGTGATTTGGGGGTGTCTTTTCTCTTTGGGTACCTTCATATCTTTTTGTTCCACCTTCTTTGCTTTTTCTTTCTCTTCCGCCTCAGTTTTATTTTCAGGAGCATCACAGTGCTGTAGTGGAGCAAAGGAATTCTGTAGGGGCAAGACTTGTGAGGGCGGATGCTTCTGTGTCACATAACGAAGCCTGCCTGAGCCTACTGTGAACCATCTATTCTTAGGTGGTATTATCCTTTGAGGCAGTGGTGAGAATTTGGTATGATTCTGTGCAGTATGATTTTGTGCAGTCCTAGAAGTCCAGCAGTTCTTTCTTCCATTCAGTCCCCTCCTCCTCTTTCTCCCATGTTCAGCAGCTCATCAGCCCCTTCTTCCTCTCCCTCCCATGTCCAGCAGCTCTCTCCCTTCCATTCAGATCCCCTCCCTCCTCTTCCTCCCCCATCCAGCAGCTCTATCCCTTCCCTCCAATCCATTTCCTCCCACAAGTCCAACTCCAGTAAAACTATCCCTTCCCTCCAGCCCCCCCAGTCCTCCCCCCCCAAGGGTCCAACACTAACTTTAGTCCAGTCCTCCAGGCCCGCCTATCCAACATTCACACATGCAGTTTCTACTCCCCCCTCTGCTGCACTTCCTGTTTACGTAGGGGCAGACGGACACAGCTGCGGGGAGTGGAAACTGCGTGTGTAAATGGCAGCGCTGTGTGATGGGCGAAAAAGAGAATGCAGGGACCGAGGCAGCAGAGCCTGGGGAGAAGAATTATTTAAGGGCAGGCAGGCAACGCGGAAGGCTGCCTCCCGGACGGCTGTACCCGGAGCCGCGGGAGAAAAGGCAGCGACAGCGAGCGAAGGATGTTGGATGGGTGGGCCTGGAGGGAAGATGGCTGGGCATGGGCCTCCCGGGCCCGCCCATGGCTACGCCCCTAGCAGTGATCAGCCAGAACAGTGCACTTGTTCATTCTGGTCGGATCGTCGTAGGTGCTGCTGCCACTGCCTGTGTTGAATTTGGAGACCTGCAGATGTGCGACTGTCTGGGACCCGGAGCTCTGAAAATCTCACCCTTATTCAGCCGCTTCTCCTGACGCTTTACAGCTTCTTAGATGCTAGTAAGTATAATACCAGAGCCTGAGTGGGGGGGAAGGGCATAGTTTAGTTTGCTGCCCCCCCCCCCAGCAAAGACCTTGGCTGGCAGGGGTCTCCCCAACCCCCACCACCTGAAGCCTTGTTGTCTAGAGCTGATCTGGTCCTCTCCGCATTTCTTCACCACTCTCTCCTAAATGCAGGGACCATCCAGGACTACAAGTGTGCCTGGTGGGGTAATAAGATCCTCCCCCACCCCATCAAGCAAAAGGTAAAAGACGGATACAGCGGGATCCTCCCGGATCTGAGTAGAAAACCTTTCAACCTTCCCTTTTTTTGTTGCCCAGGCCTTGAGATACGGTCACTTTTTTTTTTTTTTAATTTATTTATTTGTAACTTTGCATTTAACACACAAGCACAAACTAGCATAAGTAACATAAGAACAATATCAATTAAGGCATAACTATAGGAAATAAAGGCAATTAAATTCTCTTCTTCGACCACTAAATAACGGGGGAGAATCCAGAAAGTTGAGAAGAACACATTATCATAATATTTCAAAAAAAGAAAAAGGTCTGGATGTAAACCACGGTATATTATACATTTCTCTCAAAACTTTCACCTGGGGATCACTGGGCAATTTTCTTTAAATCTACAAAACTCTTAAGCTGTTCCGGGTCATAAAAGGTATACTTAATACCTTTATATTTTATCAGACATTTGCAAGGATAAGATAATAGGAAAGTAGCACCTAGTAACTTAGTCTCTTCCCTCAATGCTAGAAATTTCCTACGCTTTTCTTGAGTCGTTCTTGTTACATCTGGGTATATCCACACACGAGCGAGATACGGTCACTTTTCTATATATCTATACTGCTTATGTTTAAACGATTTTTATTCAACATGTAAACTCTGGGCAAACATTACACGATAGGCAGTACACTTCAATTTGAATATAACTAACAGTTATGTCATTCCGTTCCCCCCTCACCCACCCCCTCCAGTACTCTCTGCCCCCCTTTTCCTGTTTGCACACCCTATTGTTGGGCCTGTCTACCTTCCGCCCTCTCCCCATGGTAGCCCATTGAGTACTTGACTGCGTGCTCTCGGTGATATCTTATTAATATATTTCCTCCAAATAGCCAGAAATCGTGCTTGTCTTTTTGGTGTCAATCGTGCCCCTCTCGCTTCCCAAAGCATGAGCTGATGCATCTTACATCTATACTCCTTAAAATGAAAAGACAAACCACCGTTTTCCCTTTCTTACCCCTCCTCCGCCGCCGCCTGTCTATTTCTGCCAGTTGTGTCTGGGGTCAATGGAGTGGGTGGTGGTTTAGCAAGCGCCTGCACCCTAAAAAAATCAGTGTCTCTCTTCTCTTACCCCTTCTCAGTGCCGGCGTCTGCTTTCGAGCTTGCGCAATGCTGATCAGTTACTTGGAAGAGGAGAGTTAGATGTGAATGAATGGAGGGAGGGAGGGGGTTGCGGGTCATCAGCTTTAAAATGTTTTGTTTACAAACAATTTCACATGCTTAGAAAATGAATTTCTGCTGGAGCCGCCTTCGAGCAAAGTCACTGAAAAAGCAAAGCAAACAAGTCTGTTTATTGATTAGGATTTATTTACTGCCCTTTTGAAGGAATTCACTCACTGCGGTGTACAGTAAGAGTAAATCAAACAAGCAATAGACAATTACAGCAGTAAAAATGTTCACATAATACTAAGTATAGCATAGTTAGTACTTACAATGTCAACACAATATGTAATAGAACATTTTAATTGACAGTGTTGGGTCTAAGCAAAGATGGAACATATAGATCCTGCACGGTCCATCCAGTCTGCCCAACAAGACAACTCATGTGTGCTACTTTTGTGTATACCCTACTTTGATTTGTACCTATGCTCTTCAGGGCACAGACCGTATAAGTCTGCCCAGCACTATCCCCGCCTCCCAACCACCAGCCCCGCCTCCCAACCACCGGCTCTGGCACAGACCGTATAAGTCTGCCCAGCACTATTCTCACCTCCCAACCACCGGCTCTGGCATAGACTGTATAAGTCTGTCCCGCACTATCCCCGCCTCCCAACCTCCAGTCCCGCCTCCTACCACTGGCTCTGGCACAGACTGTATAAGTCTGCCCAGCACTATCCCCGCCTCCCACCACTGGCTCTGGCACAGACTGTATAAGTCTGCCCAGCGCTATCCCTGCCTCCCAACCTCCAGTCCCGCCTCCCACCACTGGCTCTGGCACAGACCGTATAAGTCTGCCCCGCACTATCCCCACCTCCCAACCTCCAGCCCCGCCTCGGCAAGACAGTAAAAATCTCATCTGGATTTTATTGGAAAATGCGTCCATAAGATACTGGGCTAGTTGATGAAGCCAGGGACAGGAGCCTTATTGGCCCCAAGAGATTGTGTTTGTTACAGTGGCCCATGAAGTATCAGGTGCTCATTTTCAAAGTTAATGCAGAAAGTGTATAATTATGGTACAGCTAGAAGCCCCCACTGGAAGGGTGGGAAGTCAAATCTTTGAGCTCTGGCTGTTAGAAACACTGGCTAAGTCAGAAATCTGATGGCTAGCATGACTAGGTGCTTGCTGGAAAATCATGGCCTAGTTTTCTAGCCTAAATAATCTAAATTGGAAAAGTTAGGTTAAGAAAAGCTGAAAACAAAATGGAAACTGGAAACTGTCAGTTATACAAAATGGATTCCTTCATCTCTGCATCTGAGGTAGAAAGAATTATTTTTCAGTTGCAGAGATTGGGAAATTACAGTTGACATAGAGGGGGGGGGGGCATCTTTCCTGTGTAGCAAGGTTGGGGTCAGCTAGTTTGAAGTAAACAACTGTAACATTGAAGCCAATGGGTCCTATTAGTTAGAATGGGGCTAGGAGGAGATTTTTTGGCGTGTTAGATGATCTCTTGACTTGCTAGATGAGATGCTGTCTGTCCGGCCACCCCCATCTGCTTGTATACCTGATCTTGTTGTATTATTGTGGTAAGCTATAATAAAACTGATTATTCTTGCAACTTCTCTCATTCTTGCCTCTAAACTATCTTTTTTTTTTTATTATTACATTTGTACCCTGTGCTTTCCCACTCATGGCAGGCTCAATGCGGCTTACATGGGGCAATGGAGGGTTAAGTGACTTGCCCAGAGTCACAAGGAGCTGCCTGTGCCTGAAGTGGGAATCCAACTCAGTTCCTCAGGACCAAAGTCCACCACCCTAACCACTAGGCCACTCCTCCACTGTTGCTACTATTTGAGATTCTACATGGAATGTTGCTATTCCACTAGAAGTCGGCCCTAGTGGAATAGCAACATTCCATGTAGAATCTCCAATAGTAGCAACATTCCATGTAGAATCTCCAATAGTATCTATTTTATTTTTGTTACATTTGTACCCTGCGCTTTCCCACTCATGGCAGGCTCAATGCGGCTTACATGGGGCAATGGAGGGTTAAGTGACTTGCCCAGAGTCACAAGGAGCTGCCTGTGCCTGAAGTGGGAATCCAACTCAGTTCCTCAGGACCAAAGTCCACCACCCTAACCACTAGGCCACTCCTCCACTGTTGCTACTATTTGAGATTCTACATGGAATGTTGCTATTCCACTAGAAGTCGGCCCTAGTGGAATAGCAACATTCCATGTAGAATCTCCAATAGTAGCAACATTCCATGTAGAATCTCCCATAGTGGCAACATTCCATGTAGAATGTCCAATAGTATCTATTTTATTTTTGTTACATTTATACCCTGCGCTTTCCCACTCATGGCAGGCTCAATGCGGCTTACATGGGGCAATGGAGGGTTAAGTGACTTGCCCAGAGTCACAAGGAGCTGCCTGTGCCTGAAGTGGGAATCCAACTCAGTTCCTCAGGACCAAAGTCCACCACCCTAACCACTAGGCCACTCCTCCACTGTTGCTACTATTTGAGATTCTACATGGAATGTTGCTATTCCACTAGAAGTCGGCCCTAGTGGAATAGCAACATTCCATGTAGAATCTCCAATAGTAGCAACATTCCATGTAGAATCTCCAATAGTATCTATTTTATTTTTGTTACATTTGTACCCTGCGCTTTCCCACTCATGGCAGGCTCAATGCGGCTTACATGGGGCAATGGAGGGTTAAGTGACTTGCCCAGAGTCACAAGGAGCTGCCTGTGCCTGAAGTGGGAATCCAACTCAGTTCCTCAGGACCAAAGTCCACCACCCTAACCACTAGGCCACTCCTCCACTGTTGCTACTATTTGAGATTCTACATGGAATGTTGCTATTCCACTAGAAGTCGGCCCTAGTGGAATAGCAACATTCCATGTAGAATCTCCAATAGTAGCAACATTCCATGTAGAATCTCCCATAGTGGCAACATTCCATGTAGAATGTCCAATAGTATCTATTTTATTTTTGTTACATTTATACCCTGCGCTTTCCCACTCATGGCAGGCTCAATGCGGCTTACATGGGGCAATGGAGGGTTAAGTGACTTGCCCAGAGTCACAAGGAGCTGCCTGTGCCTGAAGTGGGAATTGAACTCAGTTCCCCAGGACCAAAGTCCACCACGCTAACCACTAGGCCCTTGCAGATCACCAAATGTGGCAGCGCAGGCTTCTGCTTCTGTGAGTCTGACGTCCTGCACATACGTGCAGGACGTCAGACTCACAGAAACAGAAGCCTGCGCAGCCTTCTACATGGAATGTTGCTAGTGGAATAGCAACATTCCATGTAGAATCTCCAATAGTAGCAACATTCCATGTAGAATCTCCCATAGTGGCAACATTCCATGTAGAATGTCCAATAGTATCTATTTTATTTTTGTTACATTTATACCCTGCGCTTTCCCACTCATGGCAGGCTCAATGCGGCTTACATGGGGCAATGGAGGGTTAAGTGACTTGCCCAGAGTCACAAGGAGCTGCCTGTGCCTGAAGTGAGAATCAGACTCAGTTCCTCAGTTCCCCAGGACCAAAGTCCACCACCCTAACCACTAGGCCACTCCTCCACTGTTCCTAACACTTGGACATCCTTGCGACGGACTGCAGTTGGAGACATCCAAAATCAGGTTTTGATTATACCGATATGGACGTCTGTGGGAGATGGACGTCCTCTTTCGAAAATGAGCCTGATAAGCACACAGCATATTAAAATACATACTAAAGAGCCTATTACCAACCCCACAGCAATACAGGTCTGTGCTAAGTACTACAGGGGCGGCATAGAGCCTCCAGGCCACCATCTCTCTTCCACCGCCCCACCAAAAAATAATGTCCTTCTTCCCACCCCCTGACATTTTTTTACCTGTGTAGTAAATGAGAAGAAGCCCATTCCAATTTCTATAGGCTTCCTCTCATTGGTCGCGGGGGAATCGCTAGGGTGGCTTTGTGAAAGAAGCCCTGAGGTTTAAATCCTTTTATATATATATAATGTTGAGAACATTACAATCGATGTTCCTTTTGTAAATAACATTTCAGAGATACTGGACACAGTGAAAAAGGGATTACACTTAATGGAACAATGGCCAATGACCTTCAAAATCAAACTGAATAAGGAAAACCAAAAATTTTTGTATTATGTAGCTCACATTGTCATATTCACCAATTTGCTTCATTTCTTTGAAGGCATGAATAAACATGTGGATAAAGGTCAGCCGGTTGATGTAGTGTATCTGGATTTTCAGAAAGCTTTTGACAAGATTCTCACGAGAGACTCCTGAGAAAATGAAGGAGTCAAGGGATAGGAGGCAATTCTGATCACCACATTGCAAAAAAAGATATAGTGGAATTAGAAAATATACAGAGAAGGGCGATGAAAATGATAAAGGTGATGGGATGACTTCCCTATGAGGGAAAGGCTAAAGCAGTTAGGGCTCTTTAGCTTAGAGAAAAGACAGCTGAGGGGAGATATGATAGAGGTCTAAAAAATAATGAGTAGAGTGGAACGGGTAGACGTGAATTGCTTGTTTACTCTTTCCAAAAATACTAGGACTAGGGGGCATGCGATGAAGCTACAAAGTAGTAAATTTAAAACAAATTAGGAAAAATATTTCTTTACTCAACGTTTAATATCTGGATGTAGTAAAAGCAGTTAGCATAGCAGAGTTTTAAAACAATTTGGATGGCTTCCTAAAGGAAAAGTCCATAGGCCATTATTAAAAGGGAATATCCACTGCTTATTTCTAGAATAAGCAGAGTAAAATATATTGTACAGTTTTGGGATCTTGCCAGGGACTTGTGACCTGGATTGGCCACTGTTGGAAACAGGATGCTGGGCTTGATGGACCAGTATGGCAATATTTATGCTTTATTAAATGTATGGACTTTTCCTCCAGGAACTTGTCCAAACTTTTTTTTTAAGCCAGATACACTAACCGCTGTTACCACATCCTCTGGCAACGAATTCCAGAGCTTAACTGTGCATTGAATGAAAAGATATTTTCTCCTATTTGTTTTAAAACGATTTCTGTATAGCTAGTGGTGTGGTGGAGCGGGCTGTCATGGACTCACAAGAGCTTTTTGTTAAGGTTTTTTTTTTTAAAGAATTTTGTGAGCCGGTTTTAAAAGTAGCCCCCCCCCCCCCCCCCCCATGGCTACTTTAACAACCGGCTCCCAAAATATGGGCTTGGCCCTCTTCTGAATTCTCTTTCACTTTGCTGGCGGGGATGCTGAGCCTGCCAAGTAAATAAACTGCTTCTGTTTGTGAGTGGAGGAGTGGCCTAGTGGTTAGGGTGGTGGACTTTGGTCCTGAGTTGGATTCCCACTTCAGGCACAGGCAGCTCCTTGTGACTCTGGGCAAGTCACTTAACCCTCCATTGCCCCATGTAAGCCGCATTGAGCCTGCCATGAGTGGGAAAGCGCAGGGTACAAATGTAACAAAAATAAAATAGATACTATTGGAGATTCTAAATGGAATGTTGCTACTGTTGGAGATTCTACATGGAATGTTGCTATTCCACTAGCAACATTCCATGTAGAAGCCTGCGTGGCCACATTGGTGATCTGCAAGGGCCGACTTCTAGTGGAATAGCAACATTCCATGTAGAATCTCAAATAGTAGCAACAGTGGAGGAGTGGCCTAGTGGTTAGGGTGGTGGACGCTGGTCCTGGGGAACTGAGGAACTGAGTTCGATTCCCACTTCAGGCACAGGCAGCTCCTTGTGACTCTGGGCAAGTCCCTTAACCCTCCATTGCCCCATGTAAGCCGCATTGAGCCTGCCATGAGTGGGAAAGCGCGGGGTACAAATGTAACAATCAGTGTTTGCTGCTCCTTGTTTCCAGCTCAGAGCAGCAGGCTGAGGCTTCTCTTGCATGTGAGCGAAATCCCAGCATGCTGCTCAGAGCCAGAAACAAGCAGTGGAGAGTGATGGCAGTCCATTTATTGGCTGCTTGGCATCCCTGGCAGCAAAGGTATGCTTAGCGTGCCCACACAACGGGGGAGGGAGGGGAAGATAGGCATGTATTGCACCCCCCCCCCAGAGAGACACCCCTGCATACAGCTTCCCCTAGTCTTTGTACCTAAGAGCAGACGAGCGATTCAAGTTTACCCGTCCCATTCCATTCAGGATTTTATAGATTTTAATTGTATCTCCCCTCAGTCTTCTTTCAAGCCTTTCCTCATATAAGAATCATGCATTCCCCTAGTTATTTTGCAGTGATACAAAGGTATTGATTTCTTTTGCATTCTCTATTTCTTTCTTAATTTCTAGCATCCTGCCTTTTTCTAAAGAAATTAAAAAAAAATCCAGTAATGCAAGACTTTTGAACTTAGAATGATCAGATACTTTTGAGACTATCCAGGATGGAACCCAGATCTCAAAGTCCTATCACCTTATAAACTATACATTTCTACTGCTTCTGTCACTTTCTGATCATCCATCCATTTCTCCCCTTAACATAGTAACATAGTAGATGACGGCAGATAAAGACCTGCACGGTCCATCCAGTCTGCCCAAGACAAACTCATATGTGTATACCTTACCTTGATTTGTACCTGTCCTTTTCAGGGCACAGACCGTATAAGTCTGCCCAGCAGTATTTCCCGCCTCCCAACCACCAGTCCCGCCTCCCATCACCGGCTCTGGTACAGACCGTATAAGTCTGCCCTCCCCTATCCTTGCCTCCCAACCACCACCCCCTCTTCCCCCCAACTCCCCTTGTTCTTCCTTCCTCCCTCACCCTCAACCCTTTCAGGTGATCATTAACCCTCCATTGCCCCATGTAAGCTGCATTGAGCCTGCCATGAGTGGGAAAGCCCGGGGTACAAATGTAACAAAAACGAAAACATGTGAATATTTATTTATTGTAGCACCCCCAGTGGCGGTAAGATGTAATTAATATGAGAATAAGTCAAGGTTGGTTCACTGAGGGGTGACACAGAAACAAAAATGTTTAATGTGGTGAACAATTTTCCCTGGACCCTTTACAGCTTCAATTAATATGCAAAGCACAAAGTTTCAATAAATGGCTTTATTTATTTATTTATTTATTTATTGCATTTGTACCCCACATTATCCCACCTTTTTGCAGGCTCAATGTGGATTACAGAGTGTTGTTATGATGCAGTCATTACATGATCTTAGATAAAGTGGATAATAAGTTAAGGTAGGTATATTTAGAAGTAAGAGCTAGGTAGGTATTGTGAGCGGTATTTTGGATGCACCTGGGTAGTTTGGGAAGTTAGTTAGTGAGGATGTCCTTAGTAGGCTTTGTTGAAGAGGTGTGTCTTCAGAGATTTGCGACAGCTGGTTAGGTTGTCCGTTTTTTTCAGGGCCATTGGTAGTGTGTTCCAGATCTGTGTACTTTTGTACTCAAAAGTGGTAGCGTATGACTGTTTGTATTTGATTCCTTTGCAGCTGGGGAAGTTCAGGTTGAGGTATTTGCGGGCCGATCTGGCGTTTCTAGGTGGTAAGTCCACTAGGTTTAGCATATAAAGAGGGGCGTCTGCGTGGATGATTTTGTGGACGGTTGTGCAGATCTTGAACTCAATGCGTTCTTTGAGTGGTAGCCAGTGTAGTTTCTCTCTTAGCGGTTTTGCTCTTTCGAATTTAGTTTTGCCACAGATGAGTCTAGCTGCGGTGTTTTGGGCTGTTTGGAGTTTTTTAATGGTCTGTTCTTTACCACCTGCGTACAAAGTGTTACAATAGTCCAGATGGCTTACATAAGTACATAAGTAGTGCCATACTGGGAAAGACCAAAGGTCCATCTAGCCCAGCATCCTGTCACCGACAGTGGCCAATCCAGGTCAAGGGCACCTGGCACGCTCCCCAAACGTAAAAACATTCCAGACAAGTTATACCTAAAAATGCGGAATTTTTCCAAGTCCATTTAATAGCGGTCTATGGACTTGTCCTTTAGGAATCTATCTAACCCCTTTTTAAACTCCGTCAAGCTAACCGCCCGTACCACATTCTCCGGCAACGAATTCCAGAGTCTAATTACACGTTGGGTGAAGAAAAATTTTCTCCGATTCGTTTTAAATTTACCACACTGTAGCTTCAACTCATGCCCTCTAGTCCTAGTATTTTTGGATAGCGTGAACAGTCGTTTCACATCCACCCGATCCATTCCACTAATGATTGTACTAGGGTACGGAAGATGCTTCTTGGGAAAAAAGGTTTTATTCTCTTGAGTTTCCACATCGAGTACAACATTTTTTTCGTTATTGCACCAATCAATTCGATAACTACATAAAATGCAGTGAAGAGTGCTATAGTTGAAGTGCTTTCTAATAACAAAAGAATTGATTCTTTGTGGTTCCTCTATATCTTTCAGGTAATTTCCAAGATCTTTAAGCAGTTCAGGTAAGTACATACTTATTCTTTCCATACTCTCAGAGTTCTGATCATAGGTATAGTTTTTTCTTTAAGGTGTGCAGATGACGTTATAGTCACTTATCTGCATCCATTTCTTCAAAGCTTGCTTGCGTGGGGGCCCAAAGTTTATCTTCTGGACTCGGTTCAAAGTGTGTCTTTCCGGCTTGTTTCCTGTCTTTAATAAAACTGAATAGGAAAAATACCCTTTTACCAAACATTCCTTACTCTGGGTCAGGGATTTCACTGTGGCCAATTAACTATAGACAAATACAAAATAATTAATTATTCCCTGGCGGTCCCCTGTTCTAAAGGAACCAGGCCTCAGTCTTTACACACACCCGGACTCAGCTCTTGCTCACAAGCTTAACTTTCCCCAGCGTGCCAGTACAGGCTCGCTCTCGGCTGGGAGTGAACTAAATTTATTTCCTTTATTCGCACGCTCATAGTCCACTCAGTATCCTTTCATGACAATTAAAGCAAATTTATTCTGAACTACATTAACACATGCTTTCACAGGTTTTTACTTTTTAATATCAACTCACTATTGGTCCGTATTCACCCAAATTTCACAGTAACTTAGCCACTCTCCCTCTCAAGCATCACAGCTCCACATCACAGTCCTGGGCTCACCTGCCCACTGAAAACAAAAACTGGTTACCCAGGGCAACGAAGTCCCGGCTTGATCACCTGCCCTGTAACCACCAATCAGGCAGCTTCCCTCGGACATGGTGACAGGCTCCACTTTGAAGCCCACCTTTCCCATTGAAACTAATGGGAAAAATGGATTTCAATGCAAAACACAGTGTAAACTACTACTACTACTACTACTATTAAACATTTCTATAGCGCTACTAGACTTACGCAGCGCTGTACAAATCAACATGAAAAGACAGTCCCTGTTCAACAGAGCTTACAATCTAAATTGGACAGACGAACAGACAGCTAGGGGTGGGGAAATTGCAGTGGTAGGGGTGATAAGTGAGGGTGTTGAGTAAGAGAGTCATGGTTAGGAGTAGCAAAGAGGTGGGCTTTAAGCCTAGACTTGAAGACAGCCAGAGACTGAGCCTGACGTACTGGCTCAGGGAGTCTATTCCAGGCATAGGGAGCAGCGAGATAGAAGGAACGGAGCCGGGAGTTAGCAGTGGGGGAGAAGGGGGACGACAGGAGACATTTACCCAGCGAACGGAGTTCACAGGGAGGAGTGTAGGGAGAGATGAGAGCGGAAAGGTACTGAGGAGCTGCGGAGTGGATTCACTTGTAGGTCAAAAGGAGAAGAAAACTACACAATAGTTTATACTCCCTGCGTCCAGTGCTGAGCTGGGATCTCACCCTCATTTCCTGCCCGCTGCGGGAGCACAAATGAATCTAACTTCAGTTAACCAAGAGGGGTAGAGGTCATAGACGGTCATTAGCCCAACTGTTTGGAGAGGCTAAAGGGGGCGGAGCTTACCTCCATACTCTCCGTGGAAGCGACGTCAATGAAGAAAAAGGCGAGCCTGTAGCGTCTTTTTCTTCATTGACGTCGCTGCCAGAAAGTAAAAGATTAAAATGCACGCGCGGCGGGGGTGGGAGGGCGAGCTGTGTCAACCAACCGGAAGTCCACGATTGGGCTCCTCTTATACAGGGCGCCTATGGTAGAGGTGGCTTCAGGAGAATAAAACCTCACCTTACCCTTATGCTTAGAAGTCATGATAGAGCAGATTCTCCTGTGTCCTCTCAGCCATATTGCTCTGCCCCCCCCCCATGTAATTTTTTGACCTTTGCAGCTGCTCCTCTAAGTTTTTTTTCACCCTTCTTCTCATTTTATCATAGTCTCCTTTTTGAAAGTTAAATGCTAACATATTGGATTTCCTGCATGTACTTACTACAGAGCTTATATCAAATCTGATCATGTTATGATCGCTGTTATCAAGTGAACCCAGCACCATTACCTCCTGAACCAGATCATGCTTCACTAAGCACTAGGTCTAGAATTGTTCCCCCTCTTGTTGGTTCCTGAACCAGCTGCTCCTTGACTTCATCAAAATAAAAATTGGCGCACGTCCATTTTGGGCCTGAGACCTTACCGCCACCCATTGACTTAGTGGTAGGGTCTCAAGCGTTAACCGGGTGGTAATGGTTTATGTGCGTAGAATGATGATTACCGCCTGGTTTCCCCATACACTGAAAACAGAAATAATTTTCTGACGCTCGTAGTGGACACATGTAAAAATCGAAACTACTGCCCAGGCCACGCGGTAGCCGGGTGATGACTCCAAATTGATGCACATTGGGTGCTCATAGGCGTCTACGCAGCTTAGTAAAAAGGGCCCCCTAGTTTTTACAGGTGTTTAAGAGGCCAGTCTGAAATACCAAAACAATATGAGAGTGCAGGAAGTCTCCTATAATAGTCATTACTGATTTTTGTTTCTCTCGGCCATTTCAGCTTTTTAGACGTTTCTTCCTCCACTCCTAGATATTTATATGTACCTTCCTGTGTGGATCATTCGGTGGTTTCTACTACTACTACTTATCATTTCTATAGGTTCTTGAGGTTTACCTTCTAACAGAAGCTTTTATTACACTCAGTGCAGATGAATGGTTTCACTCCTGTGTGGATTCTCTGGTGTCGTGTGAGGCTTATTTTCTGACTGAAGCTTTTATTACACTTAGGGCAGATGAATGGTTTCATTCCTGTGTGGATTCTCTGCTGTTCTGTGAAGTGTACCCTCTGACTGAAGCTTTTATTACACTCAGTGAAGATGAATGGTTTCACTCCTGTGTGGATTCTCTGGTGTCGTGTGAGGCTTATTTTCTGACTGAAGCTTTTATTACACTCAGTGCAGATGAATGGTTTCACTCCTGTGTGGATTCTCTGGTGTTGTATGAGACTTATTTTATGAGTGAAGCTTTTATTACACTCAGGGCAGATGAATGGTTTCATTCCTGTGTGGATTTTCTGGTGTTCTGTGAAGTGTACCCTCTGACTGAAGCTTTTATTACACTCAGTGCAGATGAATGGTTTCACTCCTGTGTGTGGATTCTCTGGTGTCGTGTGAGGCTTATTTTATGACTGAAGCAAGCTTTTATTACACTCAGTGCAGATGAATGGTTTCACTCCTGTGTGGATTCTCTGGTGTTGTGTGAGACTTATTTTATGAGTGAAGCTTTTATTACACTCAGTGCAGATGAATGGTTTCATTCCTGTGTGGATTCTCTGGTGTTCTGTGAGGTATTGCTTCTGACTGAAGCTTTTATTACACTCACTGCAGATGAATGGTTTCACTCCTGTGTGGATTCTCCGGTGTTTTGTGAGGCTTGTTTTATGAGTGAAGCTTTTATTACACTCAGGGCAGATGAATGGTTTCATTCCTGTGTGGATTCTCTGGTGTTCTGTGAGGTATTGCTTCTGACTGAAGCTTTTATTACACTCACTGCAGATGAATGGTTTCACTCCTGTGTGGATTCTCTGGTGTCGTGTGAGGCTTATTTTCCGACTGAAGCTTTTATTACACTCAGTGCAGATGAATGGTTTCATTCCTGTGTGGATTCTCTGGTGTTCTGTGAAGTGTACCTTCTGGCTGAAGCGTCTGTTGCACTCAGTGCAGATGAATGGTTTCACTCCTGTGTGGATTCTCCGGTGTTTTGTGAGGCTTGTTTTATGAGTGAAGCTTTTATTACACTCAGTGCAGATAAACAGTTTCACTCCTGTGTGGATTCTCTGGTGGTTGGTGAGGTATTCCTTCTGACTAAAGCTTTTATTACACTCAGTGCAGATGAATGGTTTCATTCCTGTGTGGATTCTCTGGTGTTTTGTGAGGTATTTCTTCTGACTGAAGCTTTTATTACACTCAGTGCAGATGAATGGTTTCATTCCTGTGTGGATTCTCTGGTGTGTGGTGAGGTGTCCCTTCTGACTGAAACTTTTATTACACTCAGTGCAGATGAAAGGTTTCATTCCTGTGTGGATTCTCTGGTGTGTGGTGAGGTTTCCCTTCCGACTGAAGCTTTTATTACACTCAGTGCAGATGAATGGTTTCATTCCTTTGTGGATTCTCTGGTGTATTGTGAGGCTTGTTTTGTGAGTGAAGCTTTTATTACACTCAGTGCAGATGAATGGTTTCATTCCTGTGTGGATTCTCTGGTGTATTGTGAGGCTTATTTTGTGAGTGAAGCTTTTATTACACTCACTGCAGATGAATGGTTTCACTCCTGTGTGGATTCTCTGGTATATTGTGAGGTTTCCCTTCTCCCTGAAGCTTTTATTACACTCAGTGCAGATGAATGGTTTCATTCCTGTGTGGATTCTCTGGTGTATTGTGAGGTTTCTCTTCTGAGTGAAGCTTTTATTACATTCAGTGCAGATGAATGGTTTCATTCCTGTGTGAATTCTCTGGTGTTGTGTGAGGTGTCCCTTCCATCTGAAGCTTTTATTACACTCAGTACAGTTAAGTGGTTTCACTCCTGTGTGGCTTCTGTGGTGTAATGTGAGGCTTGTTTTTCGAGTGAAGCTTTTATTACACTCAGTGCAGATGAATGGTTTCATTCATGTGTGGATTCTCTGGTGTTTTATGAGATTTCCCTTATCACTGAAGCTTTTACCACACTCACTACATATAAATGGCTTCACTCTCGTGTGAATTCTATGGTGCCTTGTGAGCTTTCCCTTATCAGTGAAACTTTTCCCACAATCAGAACATGTAAAAGGCTTCAATCCAGTGTGGAATTCCTGGTGCTTTATCATGTATCTCTTCAACCTAAAGCATTTGCCACACTCAGTGCAGATGAACGGCTCCACTCCTGTGTGGATTCTCTGGTGTGTGGTGAGGTTTCCCTTCTGACTGAAGCTTTTATTACACTCGGTACAGTTAAGTGGTTTCATTCCTTTGTGGTTTCTCTTCTGCATAGGGAGGTTTCTTTTCCAGCAAGCGCTTGTACCACTGTCAGCAGAAGTACACAAGCTCTCATTTTTCTGAATTTTCTGGTACTTTGAGAGGTCTGTCTTTCTGTAAACGACTTTTTCAGATTTAGTCATTGATTCTTCACCAATCTGAGCTGTTTTATGATCTGTGAATGTTTCTCTATGGCTGAATTTTTTCTTACATTCAGCACTTGAAACTAGTATCTCTTCTGGGTGGAATTTTGCATTTCTTATGACGTTTTCTTCCTGACTGAAGCTGTTGTCACGACTAGAACATGCAGATAATCCCTCATCAGTGTCATTTTTCTGGTATTTTGTAACGCTTCCTTTATTGATAAAGGTTTTCTCATCTACTGTAGTTGTACAAACTCTAGTTTCTGTATTATTGTTCTCATGTTTCTCTCTCTTCCTACTGAAATCTTTCCCACACTCAGAACCTATACAGTGGGTCTCTCTTATGCATGTTTTCTGCTGTTACTGTAGTTCTCTCTTTTGACTGAAGGTTTTCCCACAGTCCGTACCTGTATATGGTCTCTCTTCAGTATCGGATCTCTGATGTGATTTCAGAGTTAAATGATCATTAAGGAATATCTCACATCCATCACACAAACATTTCTGAACTCTCATCTGGTTTGTCTGTTCTTCCACTGTTTGTGTGATATTACTGGTACAATGTTCACACGGAGCTGAGCTTCCTGTTGAAGGTTTTTGTTTATTTTGATTTTTTCCCTTTTCTCCCCAGTCAGAACAGGACGAAGTCTCTTCCTTCTCTCTTTCTGAGAACATCTTTTCCTCTTCAAGCTTCTCACTGAGCTTCCATTTATGTGTCTCTGCATTACTGTTCTTAGGGTCATCTTTTTCTAAATAAATAAAAACAGAGCATTGTATAGTACTGTAGGAGAACAGCAGTTTAACGAGTTCAATAAAAAATCTGTATAAATAAATTGTAAATCTTTCACCCCCTCCCTGTTGGGAATACATTTCCAAGCTAATCACTACCAGGGATGAATACAGACTATATGATTATATTCAAGTTGATATTTAAAAGCACATTTTGGTTTTTGTACATAGATATCGTTTAGCCCTATAACTGCTCTTTATCAGACAGGCTGCAAGATGCAAGGCTAAACCTTCAGGGTGCTTGTTCCCCAGATAAACTAAGTTGGGCGTTAGTTGATCCTGAAGTTCACAGGAAGAGATTCACCATTACCCAATCATACATTTGTTACAGAAGCTTAGTTATTGTAGATATGAGAACAGACATCTGATTGCAAACTTGCCAATAATAAGTTATATTTTACTTAAAGCAAGTTCTATTTTTTACCGTCTATGTTCAGGCTAATTTAGTAAGTATATTTTTATGTTTATTTTCTATTATGTATTTTTTCCCTCGCCAGGAGGAAAAGGCTTCTGATGTTCGGTATACTTAAAGCTTTTGCTTATCGCTATGTCAGCTGCCGAACCAACTTCTTCATTAGGTTTTTAGTTTAATGGTCAACTTCTCAGCCTAGTCTATAAACAAGCAAAAAGAGTCTCTTTCTTCCTGTGAGAGGAACTAGACCAGCCTGGAAGCAAATCGCTTCTCAGTGCCAGCAAAGTTCCTGTTTCGGAGGTAACAAAACATTCCTTTTATTCTTTTATCTAACTATGTGTACGTGACAATTCTTACATCTCTGCAGTGCCCCCTTTATCTAAAAACAACATCTGGCTATATTTGTTTCTGCAAAACCAATCTCACGACCCACAGCCACAAATCTGCACAACAGCAATAGGGCCTGTTTCACCTCCTTCTTCACCCCTCCCTGTTGCTGGGCTTGCAAGTGGAATGTTAGATAAGAACTTCTGCTGGAATTCTGCCTATGAACTCCTGATGACCTTACCTTGATGCATTACAGAGTTGGGGAGACTCTGCTTCACAGAGAGAAGGGCAGGAATCTTAGGAGTTACACAGTAGTCCACCATTTTATGGATTGCAAATTTATACAATATGCTGAGCTGGGCTAAGCTCCTCCATCGAGTGTCCAACAGTGGCCGATCTGGTCACAAGTGCCAGATCTATTTCTCATGATTCATTTTCCACTAATGAGCAATGGAATCCCCAAGTCTATTTATGGGCTTTTCCTCCAGAAACTTTGAAACCTCTTTTGAATCCCTCTCTATTAGCTGCTTTGACCACATCCTCCAGCAAATGAGTCCACAGTTTAATTATGAGTTGCAGGTAAATGGCAGATGATGTTTAATGTGAGCAAGTGAAAAGTGATGCATGTGGGAAAGAGGAACCCGAACTATAGCTACATATTGCAAGGTTCTGCGATAGGAGTCACCGACCAAGAAAGGGATCTCGGCGTCGTTGTTGATGATACATTGAAATGCTCTGCTCAGTGTGCTGCGGCGGCTAAGAAAGCAAATAGAATGTTAGGTATTATTAGGAAAGGAATGAAAAACAAAAATGAGGACGTTATAATGCCTTTGTATCGGTCCATGGTGCGACCGCACCTCGAATATTTGTTCACTTCTGGTCGCTGCATCTCAAAAAAGATACAGTGGAATTGGAAAAGAACAGAGAAGGGTGATGAAAATGGTAAAGGGGATGGGACGACTTCCCTATGAGGAAAGGCTGAAGCGTCTAGGGCTCTTCAGCTTGGAGAAGAGACGGCTGAGGGGAGATATGATAGAGGTCTATAAAATAATGAGTGGAGTGGAACGGGTAGACGTGAATCGTTTGTTTAATCTTTCCAAAAATACTAGGACTAGGGGCATGCGATGAAGCTACAATGTAGTAAATTTAATACAAATCTGAGAAAATGTTTCTTCACTCAACGTTTAATTAAACTCTGGAATTCATTGCCAGAGAATGTGGTAAAGGCAGATCACAAAAAGCGGGGTTAGCTTAGCGGGGTTTAAAAAGGGTCTGGCCGGCTTCCTAAAGGAAAAGTCCATACACCATTATTAAATTGGCTTGGGAAAATCCACTGCTTATTTCTGGGATAAGCATCATAAAATGTATTAAGCTTTGCTGGGATCTTGCCAGGTATGTGACCTGGATTGGCCACTGTTGGAAACAGGATGCAGGGCTTGATGGACCTTTGGTCTGTCCCAGTGTGGCAATACTTATGATGTTGTGGTTGTCCGTCTGAGTAAGTGGAACAGACGTTTCAGCCAACATGCTGTGGCTTTTTTCACGGTAGCTGAAATGTCGGTTCTTCTTACTCAAACGCGGCAAGACCCAGATAACTACAATAATAAACTTTTCAATCTGCTGTTCTTTACTTGGTTTTGAGATAACAAACAGACAATGCATCTAACTGTTCCTAAACCAATAAAGCTACTAGCTTTGGCTCCGATAGCCCCCTACAGTAGAAGATGAAACAACCACTGACCCAGCAAAGCCTCAACCTCCCCTTCCCCTCCCCAAACATAGAATCATGATGGCCCATCCAGTCTGCCTTTCCTGAGAAACCACTAACTCCTCCTTTTCCTAACAGATCCCACCTGCCTGTCCCATGCTTTCTTAAACTGACAGTGTTCGTTGCTACGACCTCCACCAGGAGGCCATTCCATGCCTCCACCACCCTTTCCGTGAACAAATACTTTCGTACATTCCTCCTAAGCCTATTTATTTTAACTTCAATGTATATGATATCCTAAGAATGCCAGAGTCATAGTTATTGAAGGTTTTACAGACAGGAATCGAAACAATACTCCAATGAAAACAGAAGAATCTTAGAAACAGGCCCACCCCAGGTACTAATGTCATCTCGCCATCACTCATTATCAGTCACACCGGCATCCTGTAGTGAGACTCACCCAGATTTTAAGAATAACGGGAAACCCTTACCTAGAGACATCAGGATCTCATAGTTGTCCTTCATCACCTCCCTCCAAAGCTCCTTCTGCTCCTCATCTAAATACTCCCACTCCTCCTGGGAGAAAGAGACAGAGACGTCCTCAAATGTCACCCGCATCTGAAACACAAACCAGAAACACAGTCAGGGACACGGGAGGTGCTCAGAATGCATTAGATTTCAGCTCCTGCCTTTGTGTTTGGAGTTGGAACTGGTTTATCTATCTTTACATATTAAATAAAGCGGGAATCAGGAAGAAAAGCTGCAGAGAATAAAGAGCCCCAGGAATGGATTGTGCAGTGCCAGGCTCACTTGTGTGTGAGTGGCATTGCCTGGCACTGCATCCCCTGCTGCCCACCTCCTATCTGCTCAGCACAAACCCCAAGAACCCCAGGAGAAGAATGAGGAAGAAGAGCCTGAGGGGCTACAGGGAATGGATTGAGCAGTGCCAGGCTCATTTCTTCTTGTGTGTGTGTGGCATTGCCTGGCACTGCATCCCCTGCTGCCCACCTCCTGCCAGTCTCCTACCTGCTCCATCCTCCTGCCCTTCTCCAGCTCCTCTGTGAATGTCTCCTGGGCTGCAGGGATGGGTTTCTCTGGAAGCCAGTGATCAGCTTCTTTAGCACTTGCTTCTGAAACAGGAAGTCTGTGCATTGAACAAAGGAAGAGAGACAGAGACTGAGAGACCTCCCTCCAGCCCTGTGAAGGGTTTGCAAATGAGACTGGGCTAATGTTGTGTTATTTAATGATTCATTTACAGGATCAAGGAGGAGTCAGAAGAGGCTAGTGAACTGGGCTGCACATTTTCACCCCTGACTGGCAGAAGAAGAAAACTCAGTTTGTGTAGGACAGAGTGGGTGTGTCACATCGCACTCTGGGAGCTGTAGTCCTTCCTAGATAGGCTTGCTGTGGAAGAGTGTCATAGTGCATTCTGGGAGTTGTAGTCCTTCCTAGGATGCATTACTATGTGGGACAGACCCAGTGCACTCTGAGAGATGTAGTCCATCCTACAAGGGTTTAATGTGTGGGGGTGTCACACTGCACTCTGGGAGCTGTAGTCCTTCCTAGGAGGGATTACTGTGTAGGAGTGTCACAGTGCACTCTGGGAGCTGTAGTCCTTCCTAGATAGGCTTGCTGTGCAAGAGTGTCATAGTGCATTCTGAGAGATGTAGTCCATCCTACGAGGGTTTAATGTGTGGGGGTGTCACACTGCACTCTGGGAGCTGTAGTCTTTCCTAGAAGGCATTACTGTGTGGGAGGGTCAGAGTGCACTCTGGGAGCTGTAGTCCTTACTAGAAGGCATTACTGTGTGGGAGGGTCAGAGTGCACTCTGGGAGCTGTAGTCCTTCCTAGATAGGCTTGCTGTGCAAGACTGTCATAGTGCACTCTGGGAGTTGTAGTCCTTCCTAGGATGCATTACTATGTGGAACAGTCCCAGTGCACTCTGGGAGCTGTAGTCCTTACTAGAAGGCATTACTGTGTGGGAGGGTCAGAGTGCACTCTGGGAGCTGTAGTCCTTCCTAGAAAGGTTTACTGTACAAGACTATCATAGTGCATTCTGGGAGTTGTAGTCCTTACTAGGATGCATTACTATGTGGGACAGACCCAGTGCACTCTGAGAGATGTAGTCCATCCTAGGATGGATTACTGTGTGGGAGTGTCACAGTGCACTCTCGGAGATGTAGTCCTTCCTAGGAGGGATTACTGTGTAGGAGTGTCACAGTGCACTCTGGGAGCTGTAGTCCTTCCTGGAAAGGCTTACTGTGGCCCAGGGACACCCCGCAGCGAGCCATCCATAGGCAGTATCTGATGATAACTGAGATTAGAAAGGCGGTACCTGGCTCTAGCCGCCCCGTCTCCCCCTGCCTCCCATACACCCAGTCCGCATAGGTGTAGGACGTGAAGCTGAGGATGCCAAGCAAGGCAGCCACTCTCTGGCAAACCGCTACGGAGAATGGACACTCCTTCAGGAAGTGGTCCATGGTCTCCAGCCGGCCAGCACACTCCCCCCTCGGGCAGTCTCGGTCCTGCTGGTTCCTACACCGAAGGTTTGCCCTAACATACAACCTGCCATGTAGGGACAGCCAAGCAATGTCCCTGTACTTGTGTGGGATGCGTTTGGATGAAATAAAACGCAGGCCCTGCCTCAGCACGGGCTCCGGAGCATCCCTAAGAGCCAGGGGAGAGGAGAAGCGTTGGGAGCGAACCCGCTCCACCCAGTTCTCCCTCTGCCCTGCCCTAACTTCCTCCCATGTAATGTCCCACAGCCGAACCAGCTTTACCAAGGATTTGTAGTAGCCTACCCCCTCCGGGAACCCTTTCCGCAACCGTCCCACCCTACCTCCCCCAACCAAGGACCCCAAAATCCCTCCCACCACTGGACAACACTGTGTACCCATCCTGGGGCATCCAGATCCCCCGCCCGCCCCAGGTTAAACTGGATGAAGAGGGAGGAGAATAGCAAGACTGGGTTTACCATTCCCACCCCCCCTTCCTCCCCGCGACCGGTAAGTAATATTACGTCGAACTGGGTTCATCCTGTTCCCCCACAGGAGTTGAAAGAACACGCTGTAAAATGCCGTGAAACAGCGTTCCGGCAGGAGACAGATGTAGCTCAGGAACAGGAACATGGGGACCACCTGGCTCTTCAGCAACCGGACCCGGTCCTGCATGGGCATCCGCCACCCCTTCCAGCGGTCCACCTTCTCCCTCGCCTCCGCTATCCTTTGTTCCCAATTCTCCCGCCCGTAATCCCCTCCCCCAAAATACACTCCCAAAACCCTCATTTTCTCTATCCCATCCGGGAACCCACCACCTAAATTAAACCGCCGTCCCTCCGGCCCCACCCACAAGCTGGTGCTCTTGCCCAGGTTTACCCGAGACCCCGAAGCCTGGGAGTATGCTGCAAGGGTCTCCTGCAGCCTCCTCCCCTCCCTGCGATCCGCCACCCAGACGGTGACATCGTCCGCATAGGCGATGACTCGCAACACATTCCCTTTGCCTACCTCCACCCCTCTGAGCCCGTCCTCCCCCCCACTTTCCAGCCTCCTCACCAGGGGATCAATGGCGAAAGCGTACAGCAGGGGGCTCAACGGGCACCCCTGCCACACCCCCGCCGAGATCCCCACCTCCGCCCCCCTCCATCCATTCACCAGGGGAAAGAATCGCGCCCCCCGCATACAATAACTGAAGTTGCGCGATCCATTCCCCCGGGAATCCATAGTGGTCTAGGACCTTCCATAAAAAGCCCCACTGCACTCGGTCGAAAGCCTTGTCCTGGTCCAAGGCCACGACCAGCCTGCCCTCTCCCACCCGACTACGTTCCAGGCCCTCCCTCACCCAGGCCACTGCCTCCAGCACCCCCTTCCTGGGACCCCACACCCCTGCAGGGCTGCCAGCACTTCCCCGGAGATCTTCCTCATGCGGGCAAGGAGCATGTGAGCGAAGATCTTCCGGTCGGTGTTCAGAAGTGCAATCGGCCGCCAATTTGCCACATCCTGGGGGTCCTTGCCTTTGCTAAGGAGGACCAAAGCTGATGCCCCCATCGACTCAGGCAAGGATCCCCCTGTTCGTGCCGCCTCCCAGATTGCCAACAAGACCGGCGCCAACTGATCCCTAAACCGCTGGTAGAACTCTGCCGGGAGTCCGTCTGGCCCCGGCGCCGTCCTGCGCCGCAAGGCCCCAATGGCCTCCTGTACCTCCCGCAGTGTCCACGGCCGCAGCAAGGCCCGAAGATGAGGCCCCCCCTTACCCACCCCTGGGGTTTCCTCAATGTACCTCACCATGGCCTCCTCCCCCAACCGTTGGTCCAAAAAGACCCGCCCAAAGTGGGTCCCCACCACCTGCAAGATACCTTCCCTAGACTGCTGGAGCGTCCCCCCCTCATCCCTTCGCTTCCTCAGAGCAGTTCCTAGCCGGGTGACCTCCCTCCCCTGCCTCCTCGCCTGACGGAGAAAGAACCCCCTGGTGCGGTGTTTCAAAACTTCCCACCAGTCCCCTAGGGAAGGGAAGACACCCTGAATGGATACCTGGTCTGCCAGAAACTCAGATACTCCTGGTACAACACCCCCTCCCTCAACCATTTCTGATTTAAACGCCACAATCCTTTCCCCAATCCGTGAATCCCCCCTCCCCCCCAGCTCGACCAGCACCATCTTGTGGTCTGAGAATCAACCTCTACCACCCTTGGTGCCTTCCCACACGCCCCTCCCCGAACTAAAAACCGGTCGATTCTACTTCTACAAGTGCGTCCCACCACCAAACTCTATGTGCGCGTCCACCAATCCCGCTCCCTTCATGATCCCTGCTAGCCGTACCCCATCGTAACCTACTTGCGCCGCCCTCCCCCCCCATCCTCCTTCCTCAGGACTGTGTTAAAATCCCCCCTCCCCCCCCCACACTAGCTGCCGTGAGGTGTAAAGGTACGGCCGAATTTTCCCAAACAGTGCTGCCCTTCCCCGTTTGCTTTGCGGCCCGTAGATGTTAATCACCCGCAAAGCCACCCCCCGCAATCTCACATCTAACACCAGACACCTCCCAATTCCCAGCTCCACCACCCTCTGGATCTCTACTTTAAAGGTTTTGAAGAGGATGCCTATCCCCCCATACCGTTCCCCTGCCAGACCCCAAATAGAGGGCCCCCATCTCCAGGCCTGCTTTGCCCGCCGAACCTCCTCCAGCGTTCGCAGCCTGGTCTCTTGCAGAAGAAAACAGTCCGCCGCCACGGCAGAGAGGCCATCGAACGCCAAGCATCTCGCCCTCTGGGAGGCGACACTAGCCACATTAAGTGTGGCGAATGTTAACAGCAGTCCCGCCATCATTGTGCCGTTCCATACCCCCGCCCTCCTGGCTACCTTCCCTCTGCTCAATACTACCTCCAGGGATCCCTTCCCTTCCCCTTCCTCGTCCGCCCAGTCCCGGACCCCTAGCTCAAAAAGCCCCCCCCCCCCCTTTCCTTACTTTCTGCCTCCCCTTCTTCCTCTTTTCTTCGCCCACCTCCCTTCCTCCTTGGGAGTCGTCCACTGACCCTCCCCTCCCTGTCCCCTCTCCCGCCCCTTCTGCCCCTTCTTCGACCCCCTCCATCAATCCTGCCTCCAGCCCATCCTCCCTCTCCTCTCTTGCCTTCATCCCTGCCTCCTGTCCTACCCTCCTTTTCTCCCCCACCCTCCCTTCAGCCACCCCCAATCTGTCCCCCACCTCCCCGACCTCCTCCACTACCATTTCCTCCTCTTCGTCCCTCAAAACCTTCTCCCTCTTCTTCTTCTTCCTTTTACCCGCTGTTCCCTTTCCAGCGTCTGCCATGCTTTCCAACCCATCCTGCCGGCTCACCCCATCCTCTCCTTCCTCTCCTGCCAGTTCGTCACCCCCTCCCTCATCTTCCAATCCCCTAAATCTGTTCTCTACTTCTATCCCCATTCCTGTCTCCCCTCCCCTTTCCTCCCGTACCCCCGTCACCTTCCGTTGTTTTTTTGACACCCGTGTCCAACCCTCATCTGCCCCGTCCTGCCGCTTCCGCCCTTCCCCCAACCCTCCCCCACCTCCCACTCCCTGTCCCTCCGCAGCTCCTTTCCCCCCCACCCCAGGAACCTGATCTCGCCCTACATTCACTCCCCCCTCTCCCTCTGAACTGGACCGCCCCCTCCCATGTCCTCCTCTCCCCCATTATGGGAGGCCCAAGGGCAAGCTCTGAATGCATGCCCCAGACCCCCACACAAATTACACCGGATAGATGCACAAGACTCCGTAGGATGCTCCTTAGACCCGCACTTCCCACACTGCCGTACTGGGCACGACATACTAAAATGTCTGAATGACCCGCACTTGTGACATTGCCGCGGCTGCCCCTTGTAAAAGCAGAGGATCCGATCCCTGCCAATGAACGCCGCGGAGGGAATGTGCTGGGTCACGTGCCCTGCCTGCTTCAGCCTAACCTGCGCACACCATCCTCCCGCCCACACCCTACTGGGGTCAGGGAGCTTGGACAAGGGGGTACGCAATTCTGCGTACCGCTGTAGCCAGAAGGCCAGGTCCGCCCCTGAGATAGATTCATTTCGGACCAGCAGGGTTACCTGCACCAGGTCAGGTCTGCTGATCGGTACGGCCCTAAAGTTTCTCCAATCCCCTTTCCCCCTTACCCCCTCGTATTTCTCCCAGACCTCCATGCCTCGCTGGGTCAGAAAACTAACATCATATTCTGGGATATTCACCGGGTGGATACAGGCATAGAGGTCCTCTGGGAGAAATCCTAAACCCAAGACCAACTTCAGGGCCTCATCCCTACTTGGCATCCCCCCTCCCCCACCCACCTTAACTGAACCACATTCCTCCTTTTAGGAACCTGGCCCCCCCACCCTCCCCCCCATCCTTCCCCAATGCTTCCTGCCCCCCCATTCCCCCTGCGCCCGCCCCTCCCACCTACTACCGCCGCAAAGGATGGAGCACCCCCCCACCGTCCCCCTCCTCCATCTCCTGCACTGAGACCCCCCTGCTCCTGCTGCGCCGTACCCCCCCTCTCTCTCTTGCCTCCCCTCTCAGCCTCCCTCCCTTCTCTCCCTTCTATCAGCAGACTTTGCACATCCCCTGCCTTCACAGTGTCCTTCTGTACCATTTCCCCTGCAGCAAAAAACCTGCCATTGTCCCCTTCAACATGTTCGCTAGAGACAGTGACAGCAGGTTCCCCTAAATATTTGTTCCCCTCCCAATGCCCATGACCCCCTCCCCCGCCCACCGAGCCAACCCTCCCCTCCCGGCCCGAACACTCCCCCCTGGCTCGCACCCCCGCAGCCTGGCCAACTTCAAAGTCAAAGGTACCAGTCAAGTTTCCTTCTGGCGCACACTGCAAGGCAAACACCTCCCGCTCCCCCCCCCCCTCCTTCCCCCCCGGAACCTGCTCTCTGTGCTGGGTCCCTCCTTGCAACGGGCTGCTCCAGCTTTCCCTGTGCGGGCCCGCTGTGTTCCTGTGAACTGGTCTCCCCTCTGGCGTCCTGCTTCGTTGGGACTTCCTGCTCTGCCGTTTTGCCAAGTAAGAGTGGCTTCCCGCACTCCAGCACCACTCGCTCTCCCAAACGTGAGGAATCCTCCTACGCTGTAGCATTCTCCCCTGCCGGCCACTGCAGCTCCTCTGCGGCCATCCCTGCTCCTCCAGCCCGATTGGCTGGCGCCTCCTGCTCCAATGTGCTGGGCGGGCGTGGCATCCTGCCACCCAGCAGCGCAGTTCCTTGCCATTCTGAACCTTTTTGTGGGGAACACTGTGTGTCCTCCTGTGCTTTCTCTATCGAAAACCACTCCTCTTCACCTGCCTTTCTTCCTGCATTCTCCTTTAAGAGGCAGCTCCCTGCTGGAACATCTCCACTTTCAGTCCTTAGCCCTGCTGCAGGCTGATTGTGGCTTTGAACATCCTGCTCCTCAGAGCTTTGTGGGTGAGGCCTCCCAGGCATTTTTTCCTTGCCGTCTGCTCCTACTACAGGCAATGGGAACAGGACAACCTCCTCTTCTCCAGGTAAGTTCTCTGTTTCAACCTCCACCACCACTTCTGTGGAAAAAGGTCTCTCTCCTGAAATTCCAGCCTCTGTTTCAACAATTTGAAAAGTCTTGGTGGTAAAGTTTTTTTCCTATTCTGCTCTCCCACACTCAAGTGCTCTCAATGAGGCTTCCACAGCCCCACCTTCAGTCCTGCTTACTCCAGAAGCTGCCTGCAGAGGCCAAGGTATTGCATGAATTTTAATGTATTTTGGGTGCTTGTTCCTGGCAGCTCCCCTGATGCTTCAATGTTCTGGGGTCCAAAGCCTGGGCTGATTCCTTCCTGCTCTGTTTGTTGCTTCCACTGTGCCGAGGCTGACGGGGGCCTGTCCCCCCGAGGCCATCCTGTCTCTGTTGATATAGAGTTCTCTCAGAGGATTTCCAGGGCCTTTCCTCAGGGCCCTCAGCAGCTGTTCTTTTTTCTGGAGAAGCCTAAGCAGCCTGGTTTCCTCTTTCATATAGGTCTTGCGATGCTCTGCTGGGGCCAGCCTGCTCAGGGCTTTTGCCATTTTGACTCGCTTCCCCAGGTCCACCACCTCCTTCTCCATACTTTTAATTCTCTTCACCATTTTAATTATGCCACTGGCCGGGTCCTCTGGATCCTGGCAGTAGTCCACAAGCTCTTCCTCCTCTAGATCGTCACTATCCTCACTGCCTTCCTCCTCCACCTCCGGCAGGGCCTCTTGACAGATCTCCATTACCACTCTTTCCTTCTCAGACCAGCTCTTCTCTAGGGCCTCCGCCAGCTCTCTCCCCACCTCACCTGCTGGACGTCGTGCGGCCACGAGGGGGGTACCAGTTCGGCTTCCTCCCTTGGATTCTGGCCCTCTTCTATCCACAGGGCTCCTTTCCCTCCTCCCTGCGGCACTGCAAGGGAGGGGACCGCTTTTCCTGACCCTCTGGTCCCTGAACCCAAGAGGCCCCATGGCCTGGGCCTGTCCTGGGGAACGCTCCCCAGAGGCCCTCCACATCCTTGGGGAGGGAGCTAGGCCTCACTCTCCTCCCACTGGAAGTCTGCAGAGCTCTCTGAAACACCTCCTTCCACCTCAGCAGACTGGATGGACCGTTGCAAGTCTTTTTCTGCCGTCATCTACTATGTTACTATGTAAATCTATGAGCAGCTCTATCCAAGTTGTCATTCTTTATTGTTAAAGGGAAGTCGTCCCATCCCCTTTATCATTTTCGTCACCCTTCTCTGTATAGAAAAATTTTAATAAACCATAAGTTTTCAGAATATCAGTATGCAGACTTGATTCTAATGCAGTGGAGGTAATGCTTGCAAAATCTCAGACTAGTGCTCAAATATTTCTTTATTATAAATTGTAAATCCACACATACTAAACCCAACAACTCATCATACATCATACAAACCATTCCAACTACTCATACACCCCAACCACATCACATGCATTCATCCAACAATACCCACATGAATCAACATAAGCTTCCAACAATTATACATTTAAGATATTAAATGGTACAGACTTCAAAAATAGGGAGACCACATAATTCTCTTGACAATGTTCTCACATATGTGTAAATCAAGTCCTTAGATCATATTGTTCCTTAGATTTTCTCACACACCAGTCGAATGATGACACAACCGTTGTTCCTGTTGTTCAACATTCAAATATAATGACGTAACCACGTCCCGGTTGTGTAAATCAATTCACAAAATTCTAAGTTTCCACTTGCAACTCACTGCTTTCCACAAATATATTCTAATCAATGTGATTCTTCCACCATGATTGCTCGGTGATTGTTGGAATGGTTTGTATGATGTATGATGAGTTGTTGGGTTTAGTATATCATTATGTGTGGATTTACAATTTATAACAAAGAAACATTTGAGCAATAGTTGTCAGAGATTTTGTAGTCTTGCACAGTGAGAGTTACAGCTATTTTGAAAAGTATTTATCCCTGTGTATGCATATTGTTTATGGATATCCTAAAAACCTGACTGGCTTAGTGTGTCCCAAAGACCGGGCCAAGACCCACTGGCTTAATGGGATAGTGAGGAAACAACATTTTTCCTAAGGCCAATGTTGTTAGCTGCCAAATGCTGGAAGATGGTGCAAAATATTATTTTGTGCATGCAGAACCTTCCCACTTAAAAGCAAAGTGATCAAGTTAGTTATTCACAGTTTGGAGAACATTTTAGGAGTATTATGCTCTCAATGAGAAATGTGAATGCTGACATATACGACTTGTCCTACTTTGCTCTTGTCTGTCTTTGAATTGAGTCCATAACTGCACTGCACTGCCACAGGATGTAAAGAAACAATGTCTTCCCCTCAAAATTTTGGTCGGTGCTTAACTTATCTAAGCTTACAATGCCACTCTCTCCTCTGCTCTGGACACCCTCGCACCATCCACCTCCCGTCCCACTAAGCGTACTATTCCCCAGCCATGGCTGACCCCTTGCATCCGTTACCTTCGCTCCTGCGCCTGATCTGCTGAACGCCTCTGGAGGAAATCCCGCACCCACTCAGATTTCCTTCACTACAAATTCATGCTATCCTCCTTCCAATCCTCCCTATTCCTTGCCAAACAGGATTATTACACCCAATTGACCAATTCTCTTAGCTCCAACCCCCGTCGTCTCTTCGCCACCCTTAACTCCCTCCTTAAAGTGCCCTCTACTCCCCCCCCCCCTCGCTCTCTCCTCAATCACTGGCCGATTACTTCCACGACAAGGTGCAAAAGATCAACCTTGAGTTCACTACCAAGCCATCTCCTCCTCTTCACCCTTCAACCCTCTCCCTCAACCAATCAACTCAGGCCTCCTTCTCCTCCTTTCCGGACATCACCAAGGAGGAAACCGCTCGCCTTCTTTCCTCCTCGAAATGCACCACCTGCTCTTCTGATCCCATCCCCACCAACTTACCTAACATCATCTCTCATACTGTCGCCCCCTCCATCTGTCATATCCTCAACCTCTCTCCACTGCAACTGTCCCTGAACCTTCAAGCACGCCGTAGTCACACCTCTCCTCAAAAAACCATCACTTGACCCTACCTGTCCCTCCAATTACGGCCCCATCTCCCTCCTACCCTTCCTCTCTAAAATACTTGAGCATGCCATTCACAGCCGCTGCCTTGATTTTCTCTCCTCTCATGCCATCCTCGATCCACTTCAATTCGGTTTTCGCCCTCTACACTCGACAGAAACAGCACTCTCTAAAGTCTGCAATGACCTGCTCCTGGCCCAATCCAGAGGCCACTACTCCATCCTCATCCTCCTCAATCTATCTGTCGCTTTTGACACTGTCAATCATGATTTACTTCTCGCCACACTGTCCTCATTTGGGTTCCAGGGCTCTGTCCTCTCCTGGTTCTCCTCCTATCTCTCCCACCGCACCTTCAAAGTTCACTCTCATGGATCCTCCTCCACCCCCATCCCGCTATCTGTTGGTGTTTCCCAGGGATCTGTCCTTGGACCCCTTCTCTTCTCAATCTACACCTCTTCCCTGGGCTCACTGATCTCATCTCATGGCTTCCAGTATCATCTCTATGCTGATGACACCCAGCTGTATCTCTCCACACCAGACATCACTGCGGAGACCCAGGCAAAGGTATCAGCCTGCTTATCCGACATTGCTGCCTGGATGTCCAACCGCCACCTGAAACTGAACATGTCCAAGACCGAGCTCATCGTCTGCCCACCAAAACCCACTTCTCCTCTTCCTCCACTTTCTATCTCAGTTGATAACACCCTCATCCTCCCCGTCTCATCTGCCCACAACCTCGGAGTCGTCATTGACTCCTCCCTCTCCTTTTCCTCTCCTCTCACGAAGTTACTCAGACCAACTTTATTTTGTTAATATAAGCACAACAAAATTGACTCAGTACTGGGACTGGTGCTATTTAACATATTTATAAATTATTCTGATTTGGGCAACCCTGAGAGAAGGAAGCCCATCTCCCGAGTTGTGTTGGAAGATGGGCGCCCTTCTCTTTTGAAAATGCCCCCGATAGTAACATAGTAAATGATGGCAGATAAAGACCTCTGCGGTCCATCCAGTCTGCCCAACAAGATAAACACAAACCCTCTTCCCAGGTGGCAATAGGCCATGTGTTTGTTAGTTTTATCCCACAGATCAAGAAAAAGAGACAGCTGGTGGATCGACAGCTGTGCATCCCTCACAATCATACACCAAACCTAGAGACGAACCCAACCATAGCATCAAGAAAAAAAGGACAGAACATGAACAGCAGCACTGAGGACCACCGATCACCCCTACTGTTCAAAGGGACACCATAATCAGAGCAAGCCATAAAAGTAAGCATTTATGTTTTTTAAAAGAACAGGTTTGCATCCTATTTTCATGCCGCATCTTTTCTCACAGCTCTTGACAGACTTACAAAATGGCAATTATATCTGCATTCCACGTGGTGTCCATACGTTTGCGATGTTGACAGCCATCTTGCGGTGGCCATCTTGATGAACCCTCCCCACTTGTGAATGATAGGCCACGTGTTTGTTAGTTAGTTTTCATCCCAGACATCATGAAAAAGAGACGGCTGGTGAAACATCGACTCCTGGGCACCCAACACAGTGCAATCACTGTCAAGTGGTGCCCCCTAGAGATGAATCCAATCATTTGGAAAAATGACTGGGGAGCACAAGAGGGAGAAAGAGGGAGCGCGGTGATACCAGAGCACAGAGCGGATCTTCGGACATGGACACCACCAACAGCGAGAATGAGCCCGGTAGTGATTCTGTTATAGACCCTGAACCAGTGAGATATATAGAGTTTATGGACTAGAACCTCACGAAGTTACTCAGACCAACTTTATTTTGTTAATATAAGCACAACAAAATTGATCAGTACTGGGACTGGTGCTATTAACGTATTTATACATTTATTTATTTTTAAAAGTTATATACCACCTCTAAACTGGAAATCGGAATGAGTGAGTGATTACATTTGCAAATGAAACAAAACTATTCAAGGTTGTTAAACACATGCGGACTGAGAAAAATTGCAGGAAGCCCTTAGGAGATTGGAAGACTGGGTGTCCAAATGGCAGATGAAATTTAATGTAGACAAATGCAAAGTGATGCACATTTGGAAGAATAATCCTAATTATAATTACCTGATGCTAGGGTCCACCTTGGGGGGGGGGGGGGGGGGTCTGCATTCAAGAAATAGATCTGAAAAAGATCTAGGTGTTATTGTAGATAATATACTAAATCTTCTGTCCAGTGTGAGGCAGCAGCCAAAAAAAGCAAACAGGATTCTAGGAATTATTAAGAAAGGGATGGTAAATAACACCAAAATTCTATAATGCCTCTGTATCGCTCTCCCCGTCTGTACATATCAGACTCTCACCGCCTAACACATATTTCTACTCCCTAAGTGCATCACTTTGCATTTCTTCGCATTGAATTTTAATTGCCAAACCTTAGACCATTCTTCTAGCTTCTGCAGATGTTCAGGCAGGTGGAGAGAGGTGTCCTAACTGCCGGCTGTAAGGATCGTCTAAACAACATACAAACCTGACATCCAAAAATGAGAGAGAATGCTGTCTAGAATATTTTGCAATAATTGCGACTCTTACACAGAAAAAAGCACAAATGCAAAGTCATAAAATGTTTGCAGTGTGGTGATCCTGTACTGAAAGGCGAATAACATTTATGCTATATGACAAGGCTGGAATAGACGTAAAACATATGAAAGGTATATCATTTAAGACTGTGAATATATGCAGGAGACAGGGTTACACATCCATAAAGATCCTCTAAGTTTTTTTTCTCCCTTCTTCTCATTTTATCATAGTCTCTTTTTTGAAAGTTAAATGCTAACATATTGGATTTCCTGTGTGTACTTACTACAGCGCTTATATCAAATCTGATCATGTTATGATCGCTGTTATCAAGTGAACCCAGCACCATTACCCTCCTGAACCAGATCATGCTCCACTAAGCACTAGGTCTACAATCCAGCTGCTCCTTGACTTCATCATAATAAAAATTGGCACACGTCCATTTTGGGCCTGAGACCTTACCGCACCCACTGAGTTAGTGGTAGGGTCTCAAGCGTTAACCGGGTGGTAATGGTCTACGTGCGTAGAATGACGATTACAGCCCGGTTTCCGCCATGCACCAAAAATAGAAATAATTTTCTGACGCGCGTAATGGACACACGTAAAATCTAAATTACTGCCCAGGCCACGCGGTAGCCGGGTGATGACTCCAATTGATGCACATTGGGTGCTCGTAGGCGTCTATGCAGCTTAGTAAAAGGGCCCCCTAGTTTTTGCAGGTATTTAAGAGACCAGTCTGAAATACCAAAACAATATGAGAGTGCAGGACGTCTCCTAGAATAGTCATTACTGATTTTTTTTCTCTCGGCCATTTCAGCTTTCTAGTTGTTTCTTCCTCCACTCCTAGATATTTATATGAACCTTCCTGTGTGAACCATTCGGTCGTTTCTACTACTACTACTACTTATCATTTCTATAGGTTCTTGAGGTTTACCTTCTAACAGAAGCTTTTATTACACTCAGTGCATGAAAATGGCTTCACTCCTGTGGTGCCTTGACAGATATCCCTTCTCAATGAAGGTCTTATCACACTCAGTACACGTAAATGGCTTCACTCCTGTGTGGATTCTCTGGTGCTGTATCATGTATTTCTTCAACCTGAAGCATTTGCCACACTCAGTACATGGAAATGGTTTTACTCCTCAGTGGCTATTCTGGTGCATAGTGAGTGTCTCCTTGTCAACGAAAGTCTTACCACACTCAGTACACGTAAATGACTTCACTCCTGTGTGAACTCTGTGGTGCCTTGCGAGATGTCCCATCTCCCTGAAGCTTTTATTACACTCAGTGCAGATAAACGGTTTCACTCCAGTGTGGATTCTCTGGTGTTTTGAGAGGTTTGTTTTATGACTGAAGTTTTTATTACACTCAGTGCAGATGAATGGTATCATTCATGTGTGGATTCTCTGGTGTCTGGTAAGATAGTGCCTCTGACTGAAGCTTTTATTACACTCACTGCACAATGAATGGTTTAATTCCTGTGTGGATTCACTGGTGTTTTATGAGATTTCCCTTATCACTGAAGCTTTTACCACACTCACAACATGTATATGGTTTCACTCCTGTGTGGATTCTCTGGTGTATTGTGAGGTGTCCTTTCCATCTGAAGCTTTTATTACATTCAGTGCATATAAACGGTTTCACTCCTGTGTGGATTCTCTGGTGTATTGTGAGGTTTACCTTCTGCCTGAAGCTTTTATTACACTCAGTGCAGATGAATGGTTTCACTCCTGTGTGGATTCTCTGGTGTATTGTGAGGTTTCCCTTCCGACTAAAGCTTTTATTACACTCAGTACAGTTAAGTGGTTTCATTCCTTTGTGGATTCTCTGGTGTATTGTGAGGTTTATCTTCTGAGTGAAGCTTTTATTACACTCAGTGCAAATGCATGGTTTGATGCCTGTGTGGATTTTTCAGTGTCTTCTGAGTGCTTCTTTCACAGTAAAGCTTCTACCACATTCAGTACATGCAAAAGGCTTTACTCCAGTGTGGATTCTCTGGTGTTTTGAGAGGTTTGCCTTCTGATTGAACCTTTTATTACACTCAGTGCAGATAAACGGTTTCACTCCAGTGTGGATTCTCTGGTGTTTTGAGAGGTTTGCCTTCTGATTGAACCTTTTATTACACTCAGTGCAGATGAATGGTTTAATTCCTGTGTGGAGTCTCTGGTGTTTTATGAGATTTCCCTTATCACTGAAGCTTTTACCACACTCACTACATGTATATGGTTTCATTCCTGTGTGGATTCTCTGGTGATTTGTGAGATTTCCCTTCTGATTGAAACTTTTATTACACTCAGTGCAGATGAACGGTTTCACTCCTGTGTGGATTCTGTGGTGTAATGTAAGGCTTGTTTTATGACTGAAGCTTTTATTACACTCAGTGCAGATGAATGGTTTCATTCCTGTGTGGATTCTCTGGTGTATTGTGAGGTTTCCCTTCTGAGTGAAGCTTTTATTACACTCAGTGCAAATGCATGGTTTGATGCCTCTGTGGAGTTTTCGGTGTCTTCTGAGTGCTTCTTTCACAGTAAAGCTTCTACCACACTCGGTACATGCAAAAGGCTTTACTCCAGTGTGGATTCTCTGGTGTTTTGAGAGGTTTGCCTTCTGATTGAACCGTTCATTACACTCACTGCTGATTAACGGTTTCACTCCTGTGTGGATTCTCTGGTGTATTGTGAGGTTTACCTTCTGCCTGAAGCGTTTATTACACTCAGTGCAGATGAATGGTTTCACTCCTGTGTGGATTCTCTGGTGTATTGTGAGGTTTCCCTTCTGAGTGAAGCTTTTATTACACTCAGTGCAGATGAATGGTTTCACTCCTGTGTGGATTCTCTGGTGTTTTGAGAGGTTTGCCTTCTGATTCAACCTTTTATTACACTCACTGCTGATTAACGGTTTCACTCCTGTGTGGATTCTCTGGTGTTTTGAGAGGTTTGTTTTATGACTGAAGTTTTTATTACACTCAGTGCAGATGAATGGTTTCATTCATGTGTGGATTCTCTGGTGTCTGGTAAGATAGTGCCTCTGACTGAAGCTTTTATTACACTCACTGCAGATGAATGGTTTCACTCCTGTGTGGATTCTCTGGTGCTGTATCATGTATTTCTTCAACCTGAAGCATTTGCCACACTCAGTACATGGAAATGGTTTTACTCCTCAGTGGCTATTCTGGTGCATAGTGAGTGTCTCCTTGTCAACGAAGGTCTTACCACACTCAGTACACGTAAATGACTTCACTCCTGTGTGAACTCTGTGGTGCCTTGCGAGATGTCCCATCTCCCTGAAGCTTTTATTACACTCAGTGCAGATAAACGGTTTCACTCCAGTGTGGATTCTCTGGTGTTTTGAGAGGTTTGCCTTCTGATTGAACCTTTTATTACACTCACTGCTGATTAACGATTTCACTCCTGTGTGGATTCTCTGGTGTTTTGAGAGGTTTGTTTTATGACTGAAGTTTTTATTACACTCAGTGCAGATGAATGGTTTCATTCATGTGTGGATTCTCTGGTGTCTGGTAAGATAGTGCCTCTGACTGAAGCTTTTATTACACTCACTGCACATGAATGGTTTCATTCCTGTGTGGATTCTCTGGTGTGTTGTGAGGCTTACCTTCTGCCTGAAGCTTTTATTACACTCAGTGCAGATGAATGGTTTAATTCCTGTGTGGATTCTCTGGTGTTTTGTGAGGCTTGTTTTCCGACTGAAGCTTTTATTACACTCAGTGCAGATGAATGGTTTCACTCCTGTGTGGATTCTCTGGTGTATTGTGAGGTATTGCTTCTGACTGAAGCTTTTATTACACTCAGTGCAGATGAATGGTTTCATTCCTGTGTGGATTCTCTGGTGTTGTGTGAGGTGTTCCTTCTGACTGAAGCTTTTATTACACTCAGTGCAGATGAATGGTTTCACTCCTGTGTGGATTCTCTGGTGATTTGTGAGATTTCCCTTCTGATTGAAACTTTTATTACACTCAGTGCAGATGAACGGCTTCACTCCTGTGTGGATTCTGTGGTGTAATGTGAGGCTTGTTTTATGACTGAAGCTTTTATTACACTCAGTGCAGATGAATGGTTTCATTCCTGTGTGGATTCTCTGGTGTTTTGTGAGGTTTGTTTTATGACTGAAACGTCTATTACACTCACTGCAGATGAATGGTTTCATTCCTGTGTGGATTCTCTGGTGTTTTGTGAGGTTTACCTTCTGACTGAAACTTTTATTACACTCAGTGCAGATGAACGGCTTCACTCCTGTGTGAATTCTATGGTGCCTTGTGAGCTTTCCCTTCTCAGTGAAGCTTTTCCCACAATCAGAACATGTAAAAGGCTGCAATCCAGTGTGGAATTCCTGGTGCTTTATCATGTATCTCTTCAACCTAAAGCATTTGCCACACTCAGTGCATGGAAATGGTTTTACTCCTGAGTGGATATTCTGGTGAATGGTGAGTTTTCCCTTCTCAGTGAAGCTTTTCCCACAATCAGAACATGTAAAAGGCTGCAATCCAGTGTGGAATTCCTGGTGCTTTATCATGTATGTCTTCAACCTAAAGCATTTGCCACACTCAGTGCATGGAAATGGTTTTACTCCTGAGTGGATATTCTGGTGAATGGTGAGTTTTCCCTTCTCAGTGAAGTTTTTACCACACTCAGAACATATAAATGGCTTCACTACTGTATGGATTCGCTGGTGTTGTGTGAGGTTTGTTTTATGAGTGAAGCTTTTATTACACTCAGTGCAGATAAACAGTTTCACTCCTGTGTGGATTCTCTGGTGGTTGGTGAGGTATTCCTTCTGACTGAAGCTTTTATTACACTCAGTGCAGATGAATGGTTTCATTCCTGTGTGAATTCTCTGGTGTTTTGCGAGATTTCCCTTCTGACTGAAGCTTTATTACACTCAGTGCAGATGAATGGTTTCATTCCTGTGTGAATTCTCTGGTGTTTTGTGAGATTTCCCTTCCGACTGAAGCTTTTATTACACTCAGTGCAGTTAAGTGGTTTCATTCCTGTGTGAATTCTCTGGTGTTTTTTGAGGTATTGCTCCTGACTGAAGCTTTTATTACACTCAGTGCAGATGAATGGTTTCATTCCTGTGTGAATTCTCTGGTGTTTTGTGAGGTTTCCCTTCTCACTGAAGCTTTTATTACACTCAGTACAGTTAAGTGGTTTCATTCCTTTGTGGTTTCTCTTGTGCATTGGGAGGTTTCTTTTCCAGCAACCACTTGTACCACCGTCAGCAGAAGTACACAAGCTCTCATTTTTCTGAATTTTCTGGTACTTTGAGAGTTCTGTCTTTCTGCAAAAGACTTTTCCAGATTTAGTCATTGATTCTTCACCAGTCTGAGGTGTTTTATGATCTGTGAATGTTTCTCTATGGCTGAATTTTTTCTTACATTCAGCACTTGAAACTAGTATCTCTTCTGGGTGGAATTTTGTATTTCTTATGACATTTTCTTCCTGTCTGAAGCTTTTGTCACGACTAGAACATGCAGATAATCCCTCATCAGTGTCATTTTTCTGGTGTTTTGTAACGTTTCCTTTATTGATAAAGGTTTTCTCATCTACTGTCGTTGTACACACTCTAGTTTCTTTATTATTGTTCTCATGTTTCTCTTTCTTCCTACTGAAATCTTTCCCACACTCAGAACCTATACAGTGGGTCTCTCTTATGCATGTTTTCTGCTGTTGCTGTAGTTCTCTCTTTTGACTGAAGGTTTTCCCACAGTCCGT